>NC_143500.1:14741875-15045833 GCF_051622355.1 Phaseolus vulgaris
AAGATAAATGTCTATCACTAACGATAACTTCATCTTGGATTAAGTAATGTAATCTCTATTATATCTAATTAAGTATTAATTGAACATGTTCAGGTGGGGATAGGACGATTCTCTAACTCCGGATTGGATGTGGGTCAATCGGCTTGTGTGAAATGTATTAAGATAAAAATAAATATATGAAAAATTAGATAGTATATTTTTACGAGTATGTACATTTAATTATGGATCAGTAATAGAACTCATTACAATTATACAAAGAAATACAAAAGATAAAATAAAAGTACGTTACTGTAATAGCGTTAATAACATCTATAGCATTAACAACATCTAAATATTAAATATTTATTTGAGTGTTGGATAATTTTTTACAAATATACTTTTGTCAATTGATAGCTGAAGCTTGAACGAGAAAAAAAAAGAGATGAAAAAAGAAAGCGTGATCGAAGAAAATGTATCAATTGTCCAACTTAGTCCCTTACAATTACATAACACTTCACGATTTTGACATGTCCATCCTAGTAATTTTTTGTTAAATATTATAAATAAATAAAAATTTTAAAGTATGCATTATTGATTTATTTTAAAGCTTATTTATGAACAGGTTGTTTGTTCAAGAAAATGAGGACAAACATGTCAAAGGCATAACTTTAGTCAAAGGCATAGCTTTAAAGACAACTTGACATAGAAGGTGTCAAGATTCAAGTGAAAGTGAAGAAGACACAATGAGTTTGCTATAAAAAAAGGTTCAACAAATTCTTGAAGAAGAACAACAAAGGCCAATCTTCTAAAAGGTATATTCCAAGAAACTGAATGATTTCAATGCTAACAAATACACATGCTTTGGTTGTGGTGAACAGGGACACATCAAGGCAGATTGTCCTAACAATGAGAAAAAAGAGAAAACAGAATTCAAATGAGAAAGAAGAGGAAAGACCAAGAAAGCTTACATAGCTTGGGATGACAATGAAGTGTTTTCTTCCAGTACCTCAAAAGATGCAGAAGCTAATCTGTGTTTGAAGGCATCAACATCAAGTAGTGTAACTTCATCTTCTTTATCTAAAGGTGATAACTATTATCAACTTCTTGAGGTTTTTAAAGTGACTCATGAAGAGGCAAATAAGTTGACTCTCACAAACAATAGATTAAAAAGTTTGAACAACTGGTTGGAAACTAGAGTTTAAAGCTTAGAAGAAGAGCTGGATAATTCCATGAATGATTTTGAAAATCTTGAACTTATTTACAAAAACTCTTCTTGTGAGTATAACTCAAGTTCTTGTGAAAATTTCAAAATCCTTGAAAACAAAGTTTTTTTATCTTGTGAGTGGATAAACTCACTAAAGGAAAATCAAATATTGAGAGTGTGTTAGCATCTCAAAGTTGTGTATTTGGAAAATCAGGTCTTGGTTTTTATCCACAAAACAAAAACAGTGAAAGTTCAAAACTGTTTTCAACCTTTGCAGAAAAACAATCGGTTAAAAACTCGAAACAACCGGTTGTTTTTGCTTCTATTGTATGAAAAGATGGCATTATGTTAGATACTGCAAAATAAGGAAAGTTCTTGTTCCAAGAGGCATATTAAAGTGGATTCCTAAGTTTCATAAAGTTTCTTATGATCAAACTAACACTTATGGATCCAAATATTTTAAAGGATCAAGCCTTGGCACTTGATATGTTCTTTTTGCAGGACTTTGCTTCCATATTGAAGGATCTGTAGAATCTGGCTTTCATGGATGCAAATACTCGAGATAAAGCATTGGTTATGGAATTATGAACTGTTTCAAATCTATACAATGATCTTGAAGGATAATTTTTGTTTTTCCTATGCTTGAACATTCTGTTTTAAATCAAATTCAGTGGTTTCACTCTTGGTTTCTGGATTATTTTGTTTTGTATCTTCCTTAATCTCATTCAAACAATATGTGCTTTAATTTGTATCTCTGAATTTTGATTTCTGTTGAAGAATTTGATTTTATTAAAACTCAAATTGTTGTCACAGAAAATCAATCGATTGTTTTCACGAAACAACCGATTGTTTCATCCCTGACAGCACTGTGGTCAAATCTGCTTTATTTCTTTGTGCTTCGATTCATGTTTATGATCAATCCCAATGTCGTTAGTGGTCAATAATGCATTTATTACTGCTTTGAACATGTATTCTTTGTGCAATTACTGCTCTTTATAGAATATATTCCTTTTTATATTGGAAATTAAAACCCTTTTTAAGCTTGGTCAATTCAGCATATGATTTCTCTCTTTGTGCTTTCTGTTAGGGTCTGACAGGTTGCTTTATTGCCTTTGATTTGATTCTTTTTCGTTTGAATTTTAACCCACTAAATGCCAAAGCTTTGACTGCCTTTTTTGGTTATAAATAAGTGTGGTTATTAGTTGTTTTTCTTCACAAGAAACAACTATCTATTTTCTCTTCTGCTCTAATCTGTTTCTGCAGTTTGCCTACACTCTTTTTCTCTCACTGAATCATGGAATCAACTGCTCCATCATCCAAAAGGATGAAAACAAGGGCTGTGAGAAGCGGAGGTAAACTTAAAAGCTGGTTTGCGGGAGAAACAAAATTGATTGAGAAATACCTACATGAGACAAGTAGGAAAATAATCAATACTCCAAAACTAATTTCCTTCAGTTGGATGAAGCAACAAAAGCTCATTGAAGTAAAGAACTTGTTGAAGGAGCAAATACTGAAGAAGTTTCTTGAAATGTCTGGAAACATATATCCAGATTTGGTAAAAGTCTTTTGTACAAACCTTCAATTTAATGGTCATAATCTTAGCTCTCATGTGAAAGGGGTGGACATTGAGATTACCCATGAGGTTTGAACTTCCATAACCAGGTTGAAGTACACTGGACTGAGAATCAATAAAGGCAATATAGGAGTAGTTGAAGAATTTAACAAGATGCAATTCTACAAGAGTTACCTTAAAAATCTTCTCTCAAAAGTGAGGAATTTTTCTGTTGGAGGATTAAAGCTGGATGAGAGGCTCATTGCCTTCATCATCTCCTGGATTCTCACACCAAGGGGCAACAACCATTCCACTCTTTCAAAAGAAGATTTGGTTCTGATTTACTACATCATGAACAAAGTAAAGTTGAATTGGATCCACATCTTTAAGGACCACATGCAAAAATCAACAAGGTTAAGTGATTTCCATTATCCCTATTCCATTTTGATTTCTAAATTTCTACACTATTTTGAAGTGGATTTAGAGGAAGAATTGTTTGAGGTTGTGAAGTCCTCAAGTGAAATCAATAATGGTTCCCTAAGCAAAATGGGGTTTACCAAAATTGGTGGAAGGTGGGTGAGTAAAGATGGAGACAAAGTTGGATCATCAAGTGGGGCACAAGCTAAGGAAGAAAATGAAGATGCTGCCACTGGAGATGAACCTGCAGCTGAAGCATATGAGGCTAGACCAAGATCTACTCACATGAATGAAAGGATAACCTCAATGTCTCCATTTGAAAGACTCATGGTGAGTAGGATGGATAGCTTTGCTGAAAATCAAATGAGCCTTCATGAGTTGTGTGAGACTAGGTTCCAGAATATGGATTCAAGATTTCAAACCTTGGATGAGAAAATTGAGGAAGTGCAGAATCAACTCTTTGATCTGCAGTATGGCAAGGATGAATGAAGCAAGTTTACAACCTTCCTTTCCAATTATGATTTAATATTCTGAACAATTTCCTTTTCTTTATGTTGTTTTTATCCCTTCTTACCCTCTATTTGTGAAGAAAAATAGGGGGAAAAGTGTTTTGGGGTTGCAGTGTTCTTATTCCTACACTTATTCTGCTTGAACTTTGCCTTAACTGTTTGGTTGTTGTTGTTATAGCTCTGATAATTTTAACCGGTTAATCCTGTATTTTAATAAGTTGTTTTTCTGCTACTGCACCTATGTATGTGTAACTGGTTTTCACAAAGATTTGGTTGATCTTCCGCTTTGGAAATCACATAGTGGAAACTGGTTTTATGCTGCTTGATATATTTGGAATAGATTATCCTGTGTTTCTGCATCTTTTTGTGATTGCAGGTTGTGACAAATTCTAAACAGAACATCCCAAAGCAGCCCAGGGATTTGTCTTCATCAAATAGGGGGAGGATGTTGAAAATGAAGCTTTGATGCCTCCAAATCGGTGAAGAGAGCTTAATGCATGTGTTGTTGTGTCTGGGTTTTAGTTCTAGGTAGTTTAGAATTTGTAAAATTCATTCTTGAATCCAAAGCACAGCTTAATCAATCTGGTTTTGAAAATGAAAAGTGTTTTTCTAAGCTAAGTGAAAAACAATCGGTTGATTTCTCGGTTTAGTCGGTTGTTTTCCACCTAGCTTGGTTGGAGGGTTTTCAAACTATTTTTGACTTGGTTGACTAACTGTCAAAACCAATTCAACTGATTAAAATGACATTTCAACTGGTTGTTTTTTGAATTTCTTAACAGCTTTTCAAAAACCTATTAAATCTTTTTTCAGTTGATTTGAAACTATTTTGGCTCGTGTTTAACTGCCTAAAAAGGCTAGTTTGAAGAGCTATAAAAATAGGTTACCCTCCATATTTGAAATAGAGAAAGAGAGATTAAGAAACAATTTTGAGGAAGATTTGCTTCAAGCTTTGCTAGATTTCCTAAGGCTGTGCCATTGGTTCAAGAAGTGAATTAAGAGCTCTGTGATTTCCTGTAAACCAGGTGTAATCTGTTCCTTCTATTCTTGTAATTTTTTTTCATTTTGTATACTTGTAAATCTGCAAGTTAGAGGGTTGTTCTGACTGTGTGTGTGAAAAGGCAAAGAAGGTGTGTGTTCTTGTGTGATCAAGATCACCTCTTTGTGGTGTTGTGTGATTGTAATTTGTTGTTGATTACTTAGTGCAATACCTAGTGGTTTTCTGGGGACGAGATGTAGCTCTGGTAAGGAGTGAACTTGATTGTGTGATCTTCTCTCTCTCACTCATTACAAACTGTTTGATGTGATTTTTTTTTGTCTTTGTTGCTTTAAACAATCGGTTAAATCGAAATATCAACCTATTGTTTTTCTGCAAACAGTTTTAACAACTTTGATTTCTTAGCTTCCCCGATTGCTCTTTCTGTAATTCTTTATAAATCTTCATTCTTAGCTAATATTTGCGAAATTTTTTTGTTAAACAATTCACCCCCATCCCCCCTTCTTGTTTAGGCCATTAATTCTTACAACTTTTTAGTGAGATTTTCAAAACACAGGAAGATAGGATAGGATTAGGAATGAAATTGGTGGCATGTGATGATTCCATTGCATTTCAAATATATGTTTTAATAGAAATCCACGGAACAAACCTAAAGGACAATGAAAGTGGAGGGCAACAACAGAAGGCGGTCCTGACGCTAAGTTGTAGGGAAGTTGAATGGAGGAGACAGGTCTGTGGTGCGGACTGCGAAGGAGGAGTGGAACGAAACTATTTTTAGGCAATGAATTATTTGGGATGGGTCTTGTGGGGTGGAGATTTTGTGTATAAAAAATAATTATTTATTTAATATTACTCGGGCTAGTAGGCCAATCCGTCCCGCCCTGTTGTTGGCCTATGCGGGCTGCGGGTTATGTGGGGCGGGATTAAGTTGGTCAACAAGTTAGATCAGTGAGCTTCCCTACACTTTTTGGTAGCGGGCTATGGGCCACCCTGCATGGCCTGTCCCACATTGTCATCCCTATTCCTACACTTTAGGAGGGTTTGAAGCTGATAAGTCAAAATATTGTATCACAATTCCACATTTTTTGTTCATACCTCCCAAACCATTGGTAGATCTCATTAGTACCCTTCTATAGAATAGATTATGAAAACTAGCCTCCCACCAAGTTGAAAAAGTTGTTGATTGATCGTATGATGGAAACACCAATCCTAACAAACATATATTATTCAAGTCAAATTTTGCACAATGGATGGCATAATTTTTTGTTGTGTTTACCAAAATTTTCCATAAAACGTGTTTGACACATTTCTTTCAAAATTCGACATTAAATTTTCAAAAAGTTGTCCTTATCACTTAACATTTATCACATTAGTGGATATCTAACCATAAAAGGAAGAATTTCTTCAAGTGCTCATGGAATATTTCAACAAAGTGACATTGAATATATGGAACATGAACTCGAAGGTAATTCTACATTACATGGTCACGACACTAAAACTAAGACACTTTGTGTAAGAAATAGGCATTTGATTTGGATGAGTGGAGACACAATCCACAAAATTCATATAATTAGAGGAACTCAGTGACTTTCACAATAAAGTATAAGTTGAGATCGTCTCTTTGGAGAAAAATTTACAAGAAGGAGCATACTCATGACAACAACACTTGACAAAAGGCTAAGGAACCAAGGGCTCTCAATGCAGACATTACACCCTTTTCAACACTAACAAGGCCCATATCTTAGAGGATACTCCACCAAACCCATCGCAACCCCCAAGAAAGGTCCAACACCCCCTAACACTGGTCATAGTCGGCATCATCGCAATTACGGACATATGACAAAATAATGTCTCACTTTAAAGGATAAAATTAAAGAACTAATTCAAACACGCCACCTGCACAAGTTCATAAGAAGGCACCAAAATTAAAGGGAAGGAAATTATCAATCAAGGTGGAAAGTAGATAATTTTCGCTGATAAGGAGATCGACAAAAAGATAATTATTGCTAAGAAGAACAATGACAATACATCCTTCCAAGGGAGGTGCAAATAAGAGTAGAGATGCATCTTTTTAGGGTGTCATAAATACAATAGTTGGTGGCTAAGTCGGAGGAGGAACTTCAGCCACAACCAGAAAAAAAAGACTCTTATAAGTCATGCAATTAATCAACATAATGTTATCGACACCAAGAAGGAAAATACCTTCAATCACATTCAAAAACTTACATTTCAAGGTGATTAACCTGTTCTAAGATGACCTAATCATTAAAATTGAGGTGGAAATTTGTGCCATCA
The DNA here is from genome assembly GCF_051622355.1 of Phaseolus vulgaris. NCBI lineage: Eukaryota > Viridiplantae > Streptophyta > Magnoliopsida > Fabales > Fabaceae > Phaseolus > Phaseolus vulgaris. The sequence goes on from NC_143500.1 coordinate 14,748,826, forward strand.
TTAAGACACGTGTTAACTAAGGAAGCTCAATTGTATAATATACTAGAAAACCTTCAAAAAGTTGTAGTTACTAAAAAGTGAAATAAGGTTGAATAATGATCAGATAGTCATATTCTCAAAGGAGAAAGTGGACACCAAGGAATATGTTGAGACTTTACATCAAGTTTTGGGAGGGAAGCAACGATTATCACACCATCAAACTGCAATGTCTCATTGTAAGTGTCAATACTTCCTATAAAATTTTACTAAGTAGGCTCTCCGTTAATGCCTTGGGTACTATCACCTCAACCCTCACTTAACCATGAAACTCTCTTCGGCTTTAGGAGACACAATCATGGTGTATGTCAACAAAAAAACAACTAGAGAGTGTTATGCGATAGATCTGCAAATAACCCCAACACTTAGTTTGCGTACCTCCCACAATATTGACAATCACAAGATGTGGTCACAATGGGCTACCTTCTCTGATCAAAAGAAAAGGAAGTTGGGTAAAGAAATAAGAACATCGACTATAGAGGATGTACATAAACTTCTTAAGGTAAAATTTATAAAAGAAATCAACTACATTATTGTTGAATCAAGTGTGATCAAAAGCTTTGAAGAATCCAAATCCTGGTGTTTGATGGAAGGTTGAAGTTGCTTGGAGTTGCTCCTGTGTTTTTAGAGTAGGATCTGGGTAGTTATCTTTGTAATCCACTCTTTGTTGAATCTAAAACTTAAGTGTTTTCAAATCTTTTAACTTTAAAGTGTTTTTCAAACTAAGTGAAAAACAACCTGTTGTTTTGTCGAAACAACTGATTGTTTTACACTTAGGTGTTTTTGAAAATGTTGAAAACTGTTTTGGTTGGTTGACTTGCTGTCAAACCAAAACAATCGATTGTTTCGTGAAATCAATCGATTGTTTGTTTGAAAATCTTAACAGAATCTGTTTTGTTAGTTAAGTGTGCTTTAAATGATTTTCAAACTGAATGCGCTCCTATTTTAAATGCTTTGACCAATATTTCAAAACTTTAAATAGTTTGTTAATGTTTTGTAACAAACAAGAAAAAAAGAAAAGAGAAAAAACAGATTTGAGTTTTTCAGAGATTGCTTTCAAGATTTGAGTTTTCACCTTTGAGCTTTGGTTTTCTCAAGAGATAGTGGAATATGATTACATCTGTATTGATTTCAGTTCATTCTGTGACAAGTGTAATTCGTTCTTAATACTTTGTACTTTCTGGTGTTGTAAAGCCAAGAAGGTTGCTCTTGAGGTTGTCAAGATCAACATTTTTGGTGGGTGTGCTGAGCCAAAGGAAGTGTGTTTCTTGAAGGGATCAAGATCATTTCTTTGGTGGTGTTTGTGTGTAATCTGTATTTGATTGCTTAGTGGATTGCTTAATGGTTTCTGGGGACTGGATGTAGCTCTTGGTTTAAGAGTGAACCAGTATAAATTGTTTGTGTATCTCTTTCTTCTCTCAAACTCATTTAAATTCAGTTGTTATTGTTTTACTGGTATAAACAACCGATTTTTTTTCTGGTGCTTTGCTGTTTTGAGCTTTGTTTCTTGGCTAACTGAATTTCTAATATGGTTTCTTGCAAATAATTTCATTCTAGCTTAAAAATTTTGCGAAAACCCCCTTTAAACAAATCACACCCCTTCTTGTTTAAGGCCATACATTCTAACAATTGGCATCAAGAGCTTGGTACTTGAAAAATACTCAAGTTTGATCCTAAAATCTTTTTTCAATGGCTGAAAAACTACCTTTTGGAGAGGGTGCTTCAATCAACAGACCACCTCTATTCTGTGGTTTGAATTATCAATTATGGAAAGTTAGAATTAAAATCTTTGTTGAATCTCTTGACAAGGGAAATTAGGATGCAATTGAAAATGGTCCTTTTATTCCAAAATTTGAAAAAGATGGATCTTCCATTGAAAAACCTTGGTGGACTGATTCTGAAAACAAAAAGGCCAAATTTGATTGTATTGCTAAGAACATCATAACATCTGCCTTGAATTCAGATGAATTTTTCATGATTTCTCAATGCTCATCGGCCAAGGAGATGTGTGACACTTTGGAGGTGACTCATGAAGGAACCAATGATGTGAAGAGAGCTAGAAAGTATACTCTAATTCAGGAATATGAAATGTTTAGAATGCTTAAGGGTGAGTCAATCGCTGAAGTATAAAAGAGGTTCACCCACATCATCAACCACCTTATGAGCCTTGGGAAAACCTTTGATAAAGAAGAACTAAACATCAAGATCCTCAAGTGTCTTGATAGATCATGGCAACCTAAGGTGACAACAATTTCTGAATCAAAAGATTTGACATCCTTGACAACGACTTCATTGTTTGGTAAGCTTAGAGAACATGAGTTAGAAATGAATAGACTCAATGTTCAAGAAAGTGAAGACAAGCATGTGAGAAGCATTGCCTTGAAAGCTGCCACGCACAAAAGCAAGCAAGAGTCAAGTGATGAAAGTGAAGAAGAAAACCTTAGTTTGCTGTCCAAAAAGTTCAGTAGATTCTTGAAAAGAAATCGCAACAAAGAAGCCAACAAAGAAAGGTATGGCAACAAGAAAACTAGTGATTTCAATTCTAACAATTATACTTGCTTTGGTTGTGGTGAACAAGGGCACATAAAAGCTGATTGCCCAAACAAAGAAAGCAATGAAAAGAAATCAAGCTACAAGGAGAAAAAGGGAAAATCAAGAAGAGCATATATTGCTTGGGATGAAAATGAAGTCTCCTCATCAAGTGAAAATGAAAAGGCAAACATATGCTTGATTGCAGAAGGAGATGATGAGTCATGTAGCTCAAGCAATGTAAGTTCATGTGCTGAAAATTATAGTAAATTGCTTCAAGCTTTTCAAGAAACTCATGAAGAAGCAAACCGATTGGTTCTATCAAACAACTGATTGAAAGGGCTTAACAACTGGCTTGAATAGAGGGTTAAGACACTTGAAGAAGAGCTAGAAAAATCAAAAATTGATTTTGAAAAGCTTGAAAAACATTGCAAAAACTCTTCTCATGTGTGTGACTCTCTTGTTTGTGAAAATTGTGAAAACCTTGAAAAGAAAGTCCATTATCTTGTTAGAATTGGATAAGCTTTCAAAGGGAAAATCCAACTTTGAGAATGCCTTGGCATCTCAAAATTGTGTTTTTGGAAGAGCTGGATTAGGTTTTAATCCACAGAACAAGCAAGATAATTTTTCAAAGAAATTTTCAAAATAGCCAGTAAAACAACCGATTGTTAAGTCGAAACAACCGGTTGTTACATGCTTTTATTGCATGAAAAGAGACCATTCTGTCAGATTCTGCAAAATAAGGAAATATTCTGTTCCCAAAGGTTTCATGAAGTGGATTGTCAAAGGTAGTGAGGTTTCAAATGATAAAGATAAATCAAATGGACCCACATTTGTAAGGGGACCAAACCTTGTTGCTTAAATTCATTTTTATGCAGGGAAATTAGAAGAACATGAAGCTCTGAGTCATCTGATCAGGTTCTTGGAAGGAAAGGATTAAGACTGGAACTGAATTGAGGGTGTATACCAGTTCAAGCCTTTTCAAAAGTCAAAAGAAGCTTCTTGATCACAAACAATGACTCGTTGAAGGGACTTCATAAAAGGATAAGACCTTCCTTAACTTTGCCTTTGTCTTCCAACACAAGCAACCAGGGATTTGTCTTCATCAAATAGGGGGAGATTGTTGAATCAAGTGTGATCAAAAGCTTTGAAGAATCCAAATCCTAGTGTTTGATGAAGGCTGAAGTTGCTTGGAGTTGTTGCTGTATTTTTAGAGTAGGATCTGGGTAGTTATCTTTGTAATCCACTCTTTGTTGAATCTAAAGCTTAAGTGTTTTCAAATCTTTTAAGTTTAAAGTGTTTTTCAAACTAAGTGAAAAACAACTTGTTGTTTTGTCGAAACAACCAATTGTTTTACACTTAGGTGTTTTTGAAAAGGTTTAAAACTGTTTTGGTTGGTTGACTTGCTGTCAAACCAAAACAATCGATTGTTTGTTTGAAAATCTTAACAGAATCTGTTTTGTTAGTTAAGTGTGCTTTAAATGATTTTCAAACTGAATGCGCTCTTGTTTTAAATGCTTTGACCAATACTTGAAAGCTTTAAATAGTTTGTTAATGTTTTGTAACAAACAAGAAATAAAGAAAAGAGAAAAAACGGATTTGAGTTTTTCAGAGATTGCTTTCAAGATTTGAGTTTTCACCTTTGAGCTTTGGTTTTCTCAAGAGATAGTGGAATAGGATTACATCTGTATTGATTTCAATTCATTCTGTAACAAGTGTAATTCGTTCTTAATACTTTGTACTTTCTGGTGTTGTAAAGCCAATAAGGGTTGTGTGCTCTTGAGGTTGTCAAGATCAACATTCTTGGTGGGTGTGTTGAACCAAAGGAAGTGTGTTTCTTGAGGGGATCAATGTCACTTCTTTGGTGGTGTTTGTATGTAATCTGTAATTGATTGCTTAGTGAATTGCTCAGTGGTTTCTGGGGTCTGGATGTAGCTCTTGGTTTAAGAGTGAATCAGTATAAACTGTTTGTGCATCTCTTTCTTCTCTCAAACTCATTTAAATTCATTTGTTATTGTTTTACTAGTATAAACAACCGATTGTTTCGCAGAAACAACCGATTGTTTTTCTGGTGTTTTACTGTTTTGAGCTTTGTTTCTTGGCTAACTGAATTCCTAATCTGGTTTCTTGCAAAGAATTTCATTCTAGCTTAAAAAGTTTGCGAAAACCCCCTTTAAACAATTCACCCCGCTCTCGTTTAAGGCCATACATTATAACAATTACTTGTGTAGAAAACATTATCTTGATAAGAAAAATGAATAAAAAAGATAAATGTATACAAACTAAACAAATCTAAACAACGCATACCTAAAAAATATTCATCATTGAGCATTAACCGAATAGTTGATGAGACTCTTAAGCATAAGATTTGAAGTTTATTAACATATTATGGATACAACCAAATTTGGAAATTTAGATACACATGAAGAGAGAACGAAAAAACTAAATTCATAACATAAATTAGAATGAAAATAATATGACAGAAATCAAGACAAACCAGTCATTACAGTGAGACGTCGTAAAATCAATTCTTATTTTTTTAATTAAAATTATATAACATAAGATTAAATTTAGATAAGTGTATCTTCAGATCAACGGAATAAAATTTTGAATAAAAAATTTAAGTTTCATATAACACATAATAAAATTATAATAATATGATAATTATCATTAAAATAATTAATACAGCTGATAATATTATTATTGTTACGTGTGCATGAAAGCGTTTTAATACCTTCAATTTATTAAAAATGTCAAGACCAAGGTTAAATTACTCATTTGACATGTGATGAATTTTTAAATTTATCTACACCTATATATAAAGAAGATTCCTTTTCATAATATTTTTTTACATAAATTTTTTCTAATTTAATATATCTCATTTTATTAGTATAATGGAGTATTTTGTCATTTTATTAGTACAATGAAGTTTTTTTTTTAATTTTACCTTATTTAATATATCTCATGTCAAGACCACTCTTCCCTTAATTTCTTATTTTAAGGCAACAACAGAAAGAAAGAACTCTCACCCTAATTCGGTTCTCATACCAAATCTCACATATCAAATAAAATAACATCTACTTCTAATTACTCTCTCCACACCATTTCAAGCAACTCTATTTTTTGGTAAATCCATTATTCTTTTGTATCTAGCATCAATTAAATCTTAACTTTACATAAATATCATCACATTCTCCAATCCCAAAATCATCAATGGAAGAAGAGAAAAAACTTAAAGAAGAAGAGAAACTCAGACAAGAGAAGAAGAGAAACTCAGATAAGAGAAGAAAAAAGATGTTGATTAATCAATTCATCATTTTTCTTTTACATGTTATTTTTTGCTTTTTAATTTCGACTCATCCAAAATTATTTATGTATGTATGTTAAATTTTTATCATCGTCAAAGTTGAGCAGAAGTGGAAAAGAAAAATGTTGATACACAGGCGCAAGGCTCGAACACTCCTCTTAAATGGCGTGTCCGTGTCGGACACCGACACTTGTACGCCACTCGTAGGACACGTTTCAGTGAAGTAAAAGAAGAAATACATTAATTTTCTAAAAACTTAAACTTGTGTATAAATTTTTATTATGATTATAAAAATAAGGAACAAATCCTTCTGAATCAGCCATGAAAAAACATCTTTCTGCTAAAAAAAAACTAAAAGATACTTGTGAACATAAATCTTTATTGTCAATTTATATAATTCTTAATTATATAATATATAGATTTGTGTCTTTATATCCTACATTTTAGATATTATACGTATTTTAATGTTCGTGTTAGTGTCTATACTATACGTAGACAGTATTTATACTAGAGTTAATAATGATTTTTAAGAAAATCAATGTAATAATTTAAATGTTAAAGTTATTCGTTTCGTGGATTCAAACTTAATGTAATTAATAATTTAATTTCTCACGAAAAAGGATTACATGTATGTTTGAAGGTATTTTTGCAACCATAATTATATTTAAAAATTACTAAAATTATAAAACTCTTTGCAACAACATAATTTTTTTCGATTTTTCCTAAAAAATTAATAATATTCAAGTTCATCACTAATCATCTTCGTCAAATATTTCTTTAATACATCATACTATTTTAATGAATTTATCAATTTTTTATTTGAATTCAAAATTAAATATTTTTTTAAATAACACGTGTGTGTCTTAAATTATATAATATTTTTAAAAATTATCTATAAATAAATTTATTTTAACAATTTTTATCCTGTAATAATGGCACACACAAAAGAAGTCCAACAAGTTAAATGAAATTTAAATTAATCTTGAGTAATCATGACTTGGTAAGGCCTCACCAGAAAAGGCTGATGGCTGGCTGAGCCGGAGCCTGAGCCTGGCTCGGTGGGACCATCAGAGCTTCTGTGTGCTCTGTTACCACTCACCACCGACACTCAATAATAATGCTTTGGAACTCCACATCTACCTACCATGCACTTCCCTCCACGCATTAACCTCTCTACTTCCTTAGCTTTGCACCATTTATTGTCACAATTAACTGAAAATTTAAACAACAAAAAAAACATAATTTTATAAATAATCCACTCAGAAGCTTCACGTAGTGTCTTTATGTACTCAGAAAGTGAGAAAGTGACATGATGAGGGATCTCTTGTAGCAAAGAAATATTTCCAGAATTACAGCAGATGACAAAAATTTGTTGGCATATCATTATCGAAAGAGCGTTAAATCATTTTCTGTATTAAACTCTAGGTTTGTAGGGGTGGAGAAGAGGAATAATATGCTTCAAAAGCAAATTCACAATAATACCTTACTGCTAATATACTGCACTTACCACCTTTCTTACACTAAGGATTATAAATGTGGAATTTTAATTCTTCACGTGAAAGCTTGTGAAGCAGAATGACTTTACCGTAACTAGAAAATCATTGTCCCATATTCCATCAAGGAGAATTCTGAATATTACAACATTTTCGGTTACAATTAAAATCAGACTCATTTTTCCTGCACCTTCATCTACAGTCATAAAAAATTTAAAAATACATTTTTATCTTTCTTGTATCATCCCTGTAGATTAGCTTCCGGATTATGTTATTATCCAAACATCTATTTAAAAAAAATATTTTCAAATTACATAATTCGGAAGCTAAAAAAGATTTTTGGATTATGTAATCTGAAAACTAATCATACATCTTAAAAAAGTATTCGAATTATATAATCTAAAAACTAATTACGAATTTGAGGAGAGACTTCTGAATTACGTAATCCGAAAGATTACAAAGAGATATTTTTAGAAATACGAATATTTATGGAAGTGGAAGAAGATATGGAAGTGGAGTAAGAATTAGTCTTAAAATCATGCCAGCCGAAACTTGATTTAATAGAGTAGCTGTGTAGAATCCTAACGGCCAAGTATCGGTATGCGCTTGATTGTAGCCCAAACTAATTAATGCCTAGCTTGCGTTTTCTTTCCTACCTGCGCCGTCTTACTGCGCTTCCATACTTTATGAAAACTCTAATTTACCCTTTTCAAATAGTAGGATTCAAAAGGTAATTTGCTACATTCCTTTACGATTAATAAAATTATATTTCGAATGGTAAAATTTAAAAAGTATTTTAAATAAAAAAATACTTTCAAACTCTATAATTCAAACTACAAAATCATATTTTAAATTACAAAATTTGAAAGGTATTTAAGAATAACGAAAAATATATTTTACACTCAATTTTATATTTTAAATTGTAGAGTTCAAAAAGATTTAAGGATTATACAATTCAAAAATGAAAAAAATAAACTTAACACTTTTTGGTGAAGTAATTTTGGAATTAAAAAAGTTATGGAGGTATAAGAAGAAATTACAGATATCTAAGAAGAAAATGTTCATGTTATCATGTTATAAAATAATTTGGACTTTGTTTCACCCAACAAAATATGAATCAACACCATGTTATAAGGTTTTTCTTCCTGTACCTCTATACCTTCTCCTTGCAACTCCACAAGTCAAGCAAAAACATAATTTTGTCCTTAAAAAAATATATTTTAGAATTCTAAAATCGAGAAATATTTTGTTTTCTATTTACAGCTCCTAGATTGTAGAACCCATAAGGTATTTTCGAATCTGAAAATATCTTTTGAATTCTATAATATATTTTTTCTTTCAGAAAATACATTCTAGATTACAGAATTCATAAGATATTTTTGGATTTGAAAATATATTTCGGATGGTACAATATGTAGCCCTCTTACTATAATATGTATTTTAGATTCTAGATTGTACAATCCCAAAAATATTTATGGATCCAAAATTACCTTCCAGATAGTACAATCTGTAACACATATTATAGTAAAGGAATGTTACGAATTTTACAATCCAGTATACATGAAAAAAGTGAAAAAAATAAGCAAACAAAAAACGAATGGTAAAAACATCACAAAACTTATATCAACCACCAACGTTTACCACCACCAACCACCACAAACAACCAAGGCCACTTGAAAATGAAAAAGAAGTCACCACACTCTCCACCAAAATAAAAATTCTAACATATACTTAAAAGAATAGGGCTTGAAATTAAAATAATATGAAAGTGTAGGGAATGTGTGGAAGTATAGGGACAATATGCCACTTGTTCTATCCGGTTGACTTGCCCCGTCGGTCGTCTTCAACGGTTTCTTTGGCCCTTCTATCCTTACCTGAGAACTGTGCCTTCTCCATCAAAAAACATGTCACCTGCAAAGATAAAGGGGTGCCCTAGCGGCCGTTTGCACTCCGTCGCTCAAGTCAGTATTAGGGCAAAGAACATCAAGTGTATAAAATAGTTTTAGTCTCAAAAGTTGCTTACCTTACTAGGGTTCTTCACACCCTTTATATAGGTTGAAACTAGGGTTTACCTTTGTTTTGTTACCACTGCTTAGGGTTCCTTGGGAAGTGTCCCTGTGTCGCTATTGTGTAATCTTCGCATATCTGGCACATGAACTTCCTTTAACTGGAGTGCAACGAATAATCAGAGTGCCGCCTAGGTTCCAACTTGGTGCACCTAATATCCAGCGTCATGTGTTTCGCGGGTGCCCTAAGTACCCACGTGCCATGCATGCAACTTTCCTGGAAAACCCTAATTCTACTGGACTTTTGCACCCCCTAAGGTTTATCCATGATGATGTGCCTTCATGCATCATGCACCCCACATGCATGGGTCTCTCGTGCCTTAGGCTTCCCATCCATCTTTTATCTTTAACTGTTATCTTAACGAAATTCTAGGGCCCACCTTACGAGGCTTTCACTTCATCCTAACGGCAGATGTCCGATCTTATCCCTCTACTGGTGAGGTCCGATATCGATCTCCGACATCAGGCTTAGGGTAGCAATGTCAAAGACTAACCAACCCCTTGGTAGGTGTGTCTGGGGCCCACCTTAAGTGACCCCCTTTCATTACCATACATCAGTGCGCGATGTCTGAGGTCAGTCTTTGAGTCGATGACCGAGGACTGGTCGGGACACCACTTATAAAATAATTTGGGCTTTGTTGCACCCAACACAATTTGAACCAACACCAACACTAGGCTGCTTCTTCCTACACTTCATAAGTTCTTGCAGGACCCTCATAAGTTTTATAATATTTCAAAAATACTTTTCAGTAAAAAAAAGTTAAAATGTTTGAAGGTTTAGTTATGGAGGTGTGTTTTCTATATATTATGGATTGTGTAATCCGGTGACTCTTCGGATTACACAATCTAGAATTAATTTAATTGAAATGTTTGTGTATCTTTTGGATTAGGTAATCTAGAACTTGTTTCCGAATCTAGTAAAATGTTCTGAATTCTCCATTCATAATGCAAAATTATATTTTGGATTATGTAATTCGAAACGTATTTTTATAAAAAAAAAATATATTTCCGATTATGTCATCTAAAAGCTAATTTATGATATGGGAACCTTTTCTAGATTGATAGAATCCAAAAGTTTTTTTTTTGAATAAATATATTATGAATTATGTAATCTAAAATATTTTAAAAAATATATATATATTATGAATTACCCGAAAGTTATTTTTAAATTTAGAAAAGACTTTTAAATATATTTTTTTATTAAAGGATAAAAATATATTTTCATGAAAATATCCAGGAAGAAAAATATCCAGGAAGAAGCAGCCCAACACTAACATAAAATGACAAAAATGTTTTTTTAATTTCTAAATGGTAATGGAGGATGCAAGTAAAAATATATTTCATGTTTAATATTAAGCTTTCCAAAAACAACTTTCCATAATAGTCTTTCTAAAATATGATTTTAGATTTTTCCACTTTTTTAAAATATACTTTTAAATTTTGTTTTTCAGACTTTTTTTTTTTGGAATGTATTATTTGTTTTCCAAATTTTTATAGAATATTTTTTAGATTTTTGTTTTCCACTTTTTCAAAATATATTTTTGAATTTTGTTTTTTAATTCTCTGTTTTGAAATGTATTATTTGTATTCCAAATTTTTTATTGTAGCCCAAACTAATTAATAGAAACCATTGCCCTAGCTTGCGTTTTCTTCCTTCACTATATGACTTTCATACTATTTATGAAAAGTCTAATTTTCTTTTTTAAATTGTAGAATTTGAAAATTATTTTCTAATTTGAAAATTCTGAACTTTAAAATTATATTTCAAATTGTAGAGTTCAAAAGAGCTTTACAGATTATACAATTTAAAAATAAATTAAAAAACAAACTCAACGCTCTTTGGTGAAGGATAATTTTGGATTTAAATGAATTATGGAGGTCTAAGAAAAAACTATAGAAATATATAAAGAAAACACTCATGTTATCATGCTACAAAATAATTTGGGCTTTGTTGCACCCAACAAAATTTGAACCAGAATCATGTTATAAAATAATTTGGCACATTTTCCTTGCACCATACCATTTTTTTACCAACACCCAATAGCACTATGTGAAATGTCTATTGTATTCTTAATGAAATAAAAGCTAGGTTTTCACTAACAATGCATTCCCTACACCAACCCTTAGGCACCCAACATTCAGTGACTACTTAAGGCACGGTGGTACTTAACACACACCACTGAGTTCTTAAGGCACTACGATGGAGAGGAGAAGAGTTGTCATTCACAAAGGAGGAGAAGAGTTGTGGTTGCAAGAACTAATACGCAGTGCAATACAATAAGTTTTCGCAAATTTTGTGACTTTTGGATATCTATATCCGGAAGTGTTTTTCTATTCTAAATGCTTCAGTTCCAAGTGAGGACTTTGAAGATTATATTGAACAAGAAGAAGTTGAAATTGATGATGAAGACTATCCAGGAGTGTTAGTGGATAAGTCATTACTGATTAATTATGAAGATCATGTGGTCAAATAGTTATGGGATGATTTGGTAAGTAATGAACATTAATTGAGTGTCTTATGGATGTATGTATTTATTGATGGTATAGGTTGATTATTGTAGGATCGTGGTGATAAATAAGTTAGGAGCACCTCATGAGCGTATAGAGACTACAATAGACATGTGTGGCTTAAGTGGTCTAGTTCATGCAAGTTATCAGGTCGAGGATTGTTTTGTGCATTTGTAGAGAGGTGGCATCCATAGACAAACACATTTCATTTGCCTATTGGGGAGATGATCATCACTCTTGATGATGTGTCAAATTTGTTGTATCTGCCCACTATAGTTAAAGATGACGATCTCACTACAAATGAAGTAGACCTGCGATGGTTACATTTCAATGATTATGTCATACAGGAAATGGACGTAGCACCTTATCCTGGCGCATGTGTTCAACATTACATGGAGTGGTTTCGATCGGTATCACATTCATATGTCATTGACATGGCTGAGGATGATCGTCCTGCACCTCAAGATCATCTGCCCACGTACCAGTGGCAACACATCCTGAAGAGATACATCCTGAACATCCTACTCTAGTATGTATGAACAATTAATAACATTTTCATTTGTGTTAATTTTTGTCTAGTATTATGACACTCATGGTTGTAGGATATTTGTCATAAAATTACACAAACATTGCAACCATTACTTAATCATGGTGATGTGGTGGAGGACAGTCCTGTGTGGTAAGGAATACAAGCAACCCTGATGTTAGCACGAGAAGCGACGAATGACCGAGTTGAGTTGGGTATGTCAGAAAACATTCATGTAGGAATGATTGATTATGTATTAGGACAATTGTTGTAATATTTTTATCCATGAACAATGTTGTTTGAACTTGAACTTTAAGTATAACTTAATTTTGTTTTGACCTTATGACTACCTTTTAATGTTAATTTTACTTATATTCTTTAAATTAGTTTGGTTTAGAGAGTTTTAATCCATTAAAAGTACCAAAATTATCACACTGCCAAAAAAAAAATATATAATTCTGGATGACAATATCCATAAACAAAACAGGATGCCAATATCCATAAACAATTATGTGACAACATTTGTACACAAATATGTAACAAGGCAAAGTTGGATTTAAAAACTTATGTTGGATTTTGATATGGTGCAAGGAGAAATTGCCAAATAATTTAGGCTTTGGTGAACCCAACAAAATTTGAACCAGCTCCAACACTAATGACAAAAATGTTTTTTAGTTTTTAAATAGTAATGGAAGATCCAAGTCAAAATGTATAACATATTTGATATTAAAGAGTACATTTCTGGATTAAGCTTTCCTTTTTGGATTTTGTTTTCAAGACTCTTTTGGAATGTAATATTTCTATTCCAGATTTGCTTTTCTGGAATAAGATTTTGGTTTTCCAATTTGATTCCAAAATTTCATTTCCAGAACACACAAAATCTGTTCTCGATATTTATTTTCCGAAATGTATTTTTCAATTCCAGAATAAAGGATAATTCTAGAATTTTTTAAAAATTGATTGGGTGCAGGTTAGAATTTGATTGGATGCAAGAATCATAAGCCAATAATTTGAAGCATTCCTCTTCAAACCATTGCACAAAATAATCTCGAAAACATTATACATAGACAGTATGCAGGGTTGAGTCATTACTAAATTCAACAACTATCGTCCACTCCTCAACCTCTCACGTACAATATTTGCCAGTCCGACGAATAGTTTCTGAACTTCAGCAATCTAGACTCGGCATTTACATTTGCTACTCAAAAAGGTAGATCAGTTAGATTTTTGGCATTTTAATATTCCGAATGACATTTACTCTGATTTCATTCAGAGAGCAGTGTTTAACCTCAAATACCAGCTCATTCACTATCTTTAGATCTGTCTGCATCTTACATCCACTACAACGTGACGAATATGTGGAGCATACCATTTTACCCTCTCAACATGTTCTACAGAAATCTCCCAACAATAACCTGTGGGTTGATCAGTCGTAATTCACAAAATTAGATCTTCTTGCAGTGGGACAATACCAAAGTTGAATAATTTAAAAATATAAAATAAAATGTGCTACCTTCCGATCTAGCAATGTCATTTATTGATTTTGCCACACGATCAATCCACTCACTCTCCTCTGAGTCTTTTGTATTCCCGTGGACATGTAACATTCCACCCTCTCTTCTGCAAACGTTGATTCAATGAGAGAATGAAATTGATGATGAAAGTAGAAGCCAAGAAGTGAAATCAGAGCAGAATTAAGTTCGTCATAACATATTCACAATTTTCTTCATGTCTAGGTTCATATATTAATTCCAATTTTGTAAGATTTCAGAGTCATTAACTGAATTAAGAAACATAAATTTGGTTCAGTTACTCATACAGTTTCCAGATGCAGTGGTTTTTTAGGCAATTAAAATGCATGAGATATGAACCACAGCTTTTGGGGATCATTATGACTAAAATTGGTAGAATTAGTAGACAAGTCAAACAAGCCAATTTGAAAATTAACCACAAAGCGAAGACAAAAACCTTAAGTATGTTGAATGCAATGATACATATTAGTATTTCCAATTACCTTAAAGCCCTCACTGCTGTGATCCAGCTAAGCTCACTAGATGGAATGAGACCTAGACAAACTCTATCAGCCACACCCTGTAAATGAAAAAAAAAAAAAAAACTACATTAAAATATTTCTTCCCACAAACATTAATTAGTGTCAAGAATCAACGAATCCATTTTCCTTAGACATCACACTTTCATCGTCAGTGTTCACAATGATTGGATTTGAAAAAGGAGAATAGAGCAAACAGATCATTGATCATATGTTTCCTTCCTACTTATCTTTTAACAAAACAAGGGAATAAAAAACTCCCAATTTCTCTTCATCTTCTTTTTATCCAAACAAGGGAAGAAGAATATTACAATCTTTTGAATTCCTCTGTACAATTTTCTTGCCCTTCACATAATTCCTCCTTTCATCTTTAAGTTCTTTATTGAATACTTGTAGGAGGAGCGTCTCTAATAATATCACAGAAATGCTCATTGATTTTCTCATGTGTTTGGAATAACACAGAGGCTAATAATAAATTATCTTAATTAGCAAAGAGAAAGAAAAGATTCCAGAATAACTTTTACAGGTATGTACTACAGTATACAATCAAGTTTTATTGCAAGTAAACTACACAGTTTGCTAATAACAGAAGTACATTTCCTTTTTATGAAGAGTCAACAAAAAAAGGTTAATCAAATATCAATTCTCTTTATTTCTG
The DNA here is from genome assembly GCF_051622355.1 of Phaseolus vulgaris. NCBI lineage: Eukaryota > Viridiplantae > Streptophyta > Magnoliopsida > Fabales > Fabaceae > Phaseolus > Phaseolus vulgaris. The sequence goes on from NC_143500.1 coordinate 14,763,999, forward strand.
TTTTGACTGATAATTGTTGTCTGTTACAAGCTATAACTGTCTTCTATTCTTGTTTTGGCTGACAGCTGTTTTTTATTAGACAATTATAACTGTCTTCATGACAGTTATATAACTCTTACAGCTGTCTCACCTTGCCTAGCTGTAGCTTCTCATCTATAAATACTATTGTACAGAGAAGCTCAGCACCTTTTTGTAATCTTCTACGTTGAGAAACACAATATAACATTTTTCTATTCTTTCTATCTCTATATTCGATATATATTAACCATCTCAAAATGTTGGCAATCAATCTTTTGGTTAATCCTCCTAAATAAAAAAAAATGTTTACCAGCAATAGGGAGGGAACCTAAGGGCAATCAAAGCATTACTGAGAAAGGGTGAGGGGGTGTCTGATTTGTGACAGATGAAAAATGGATCATTCGCTTCTCCAAGAAATGCATCGAGTTTACAGCTGAATTAGTAAGTTAATTGGCAGTGCAGAAAGGTTTTGCTGTGACATAAAACACAGTTTTAGATGGATTATTCCTGGGAGTGATTGTTGGGTGGTGAATCAAGCTCTTTGAAAGAGTTCAACAAGGAGATGGCAATGGTAAATCTTATTTTTCTTTGCAGGGTGAATACAGTATAAATAGTTAAATACAAATACTATACCCTGGGAGCGGTAATGCGATTATCTCCTTCAAGTATGATACAACGATCAGCCACAGAATTTGCTTGGAGATTATGTCGTAGTGCTTCTACTGCATGGGGATTCCACTCACAAGCATATACAAATTTTGCCTGGGCCCTGCTTGAGAACATGCAAAAACAATATGACTATATATAGGTTAACATTATTTTGTGTATGTGTGTGTATATAAAAATGCGTCCCACTGGGCGTATAAAATAGAATATTGCTGGAAAAACCTCAGAAGCAAGCAATGCTGGAAAATAGAATATTAGAAGTCTTGGTATTTGGGCTTAAGAGTTAGGCCCCAACTCTATTTCACAAAATTGGTTTGGAAGGTGAATAGTGAAAACTGTCCAAGCCTTGTACGGACTCCATTGGTCATTTCTAGTTTATATGAGATCTCAATACAAACACAGGTTTGTATGTAGAAGACTGCATAAGCCTTATAAAGACAATATTGACCATATTTTTAGTTAATATGGAATTTCAGCAACAAAATATTTCAAAACCTCAATCTCTGTTTAATTTAAGTTCAGGAGGCATGTCCCATCCCATCCCATCCCAGTCACCAAATGTTCATATTTAGATCCATAATGTATTTTATGATGTTTGCAAAAAATAAATTATCAAATTTTGTTCACTGTGGACCCATATCTTCCATACAACACTACAAAACTTATCACAATATAATTAGAGATTAAGTGTAATACGCAGCTATGCTACAAAAAGATAGAATACCTGACGAGGAAAGGAAGCACAAAGTAGCCAATGCCCGCAAAAAGGTCTACTACAACCTCCTCTTTACAATCCAGACTGGCCATCCGGATTTTCTCAGAAAGATTACCCCATGAAAACATGCATTTTGTAGCATCAAAAGAATAGAATACTCCATTTTCTCGATGATTAACCCAGCCACTATCTCCAACAAGAATCTGCAATGTACTATCTCTTGTACCAGTTGCAGCAACTGGGCCCTATTATATCCCAACACATGTCATAAATAAATAATTCATTGCAAATCTATTTCAGGAAAGTGATTAATAAACTAAAGATATATAAAACAAAATGACTCAGGAATAAAGTATTACTGGTAATTCTGAAAAAATTTACATAAAAAACCACCTAGTACAAAGCACTTATGGTTTGCATCTTAATAAGAACTTCCAATTCAGTCCTGCTTTAACTTAGCCTTCATTGTCTAGACATTGATTGCTTCTATCTTGGAAGAAGATGCTAAAACCGGATTCCATCCTAGACTGAATTTATATATTATATTATAATCAGAGAATAGTATCCTTTAACCTCTACAAATTATTTGTTATTTGAAACCTAAGTATTTCACATATTTGAAAAATTCCATCATCATACTTATTTTTCACATACATTCAATATGCACTGTATATTCAACAGGAAAGATTTAAATAAACCATGAATTAGTAAAAATAAGTAAGAATCAGAATGTTGAATCTTAAGGAAGGGCAAGCAAACACAAATTAATGTATTAATAATGATGCATGCGTCATTACCTGGCGAGCTAGACGGTGAGCCTTGAGTGATTTGGCAACAATGGGCCAAAGCTCTCCTGCAATGGAGTCCCACATGGAATCCTTAAAAGAACTAATTGGAAGTATAATAATATCTCCAAGCCGATCCCATCTGGAAGAATAAAGAATTAGTACAAAGAACACAACACTAAAGAAATCACCTACAAGGGGAAATTCCAAAAAAATTGCGAAATGAGCAAGATTGCAGTAAGTTAGTAAGCACTAATGGTATGTTTGTTTTTCTATTCAAACATCATTGAACGAGGGTGTTCCACTTTCCAAGACAAAAAGGTAGGAGTAATGCATGTCATGGAGGACTGAGTTGAGTTCAACTTAAAAAAATACAACCTCTAACTAGGCACCATAAAAGCAATTTTAACAAAAGAAACCTTGTAGGAAGTTCCTCTAGAAGCCGCGTTGGTAGGCCTTTATGCTTAATCAAAGATGTTACTGCTTCGGTCATCACTTTTAAAGGAGATTTGGCAGTTTTTCTTTCTTCAACAACCTTGTCTTCAAGAATAATTGCACCATACTCATGGAGAATGGTCAATGCTTCAGAATAGGATAACTCATTTAACAAGTATTCATCTTGTTTAAGTGGTTTTGAAAAGGGAACTTCATTTTTTCCATTTGATGCATCTCGCAAATGATGATTCCTTTCACAAAATACAGCGAAAAATTCTTGATGGACAGGAAAACAGATATGTACTCCACCCTCTTCAGAGTGTGCCTTCCTCCCTAAGTCTAACCATCCAAATTTCTTCAATATATCCTTTCCCAATTTTGCATATTTCTTTTTCAGTTGCAAAATATAATGCGATGCAATCATCTGACTTTGATCATTCAAGCAGGGTAGGTTATCATTAAAACATAAACTTTCATCTTCAAATACATTTGGTCCAAGTTCAAGTTGGGGTTGACATGAATTTTTAATGTTATTCCCGATTGTCCCTTCATCTTGGTTAATCACATGTTTGCTTTGATTTTTGACAGACATATGTTCATCATGTGAATGGATTATATGGAGCAAGTTGACTTTTGCAGGCTCACTGAACTTTGTCCCAAATGCGTAGCATGATGCACCACCACCAACTATGACAAGATCATCACCAACAACATTGGTTGTACTACGCACAAACAAATCTTTACCTACAGAATTGAGTGTTACATGCTTCCATAGACGAAGCTTCAAATCAAGTAAAGCCAACTCTTCACAGTGTTGCCTAACAGGACAACCACCAAGAACTCCAAGATAATTCTTATGGACAAAAATTGAATGGGAGAATCTGGCATGTGGATTCCTTCCAGTTGTCCTTTCCTTTGTCCATTGACCCTTCTGAACATCAAAACTATACAAATCCCCAAGTGCTTTCCCACCATTGTATCCACCAAACATGAAAATCTGAGAATCAGATGCCACCATAGCATGTGAGTGACGCGCACATGGCCAGTCACCAGAAACTGGTATTTCTTTCCAGTGTAAAGTGTTTGTGTCAAAAACATAAAAGGAAGAAAAGATAGTATCATTATCAAGACCCCCAAATACATAAATGTCAGAACCCATGATAGCTGCAGCATGACGATGCCTATCCAACATGAAAATAACTATGTATTAGAAATACAGTGTAAAAATAATATGTACGCTACCCAGTGCCCTAAGGTTAAAAAATTAAAAGGGGAAAACTCATTATTGGGATACATAACAATGCATTCCTCCAAGTGTTTTAGTGCGCCCTACTACAATTTCTAATACCCCCGTAATTCCTTAACTAGTGCTGGGTACTGGTTATCAACACCCAAATAATATTACCAAGTCAATCAACAGCAAGTAATGTCACTACGCCTTATGATATTGTTACAATACAATATAAAATTTAATTAGTAATTGTAAGCATTTATGCACATGAATTAAAATACTGATCCCAGAATTTATCCAACACATAAAGTGATCTTAAAAACAAGTGTGCAATTTTTTTCACTACTGAAAAGTTGCTTCATCAGTGGGCTTTCTTTTGAGCAGGAACGGGGCTGAAAGGTATAATATAATATAACACAAGAATGCTGTTAAGCCTTACCTGGGAAGAAATAAATTGTCACTACATTGCAGTAACTTCCAAGAATTCATTGTTGTATCTAGGATCCATACATCACTGAGAATTTTGTCAGGACCAGTCCGACCTCCAATCACAAACATGCAATTTCCAACCAAAGAAGCCGTATGGCCCAATCGTGGAGTTGGAGAAGCACAACCAACAGTGCTAACCATTTCAAGATTGCCAGAATATGGATCAAGCAGCAACAAATCATTTCTTCTGGCATGTCTCCCCATGCCCCCAAAGCCACCAAAAATGATAACTTTCTTGACACCAGCATTATTCAATCCACAAGCTGAGTGGCCCCAAAGGAAAAGCTTCCCAGCTGGTTCCCCAACAATATCAAAATGGCTAATTGACACATCAGAACCAGGAGTACTCACAGACCCTGCCAACCATTCAAAGATTCAGACTTTTGATTGATATTAAAAGGAAAGTTGTCCTGCAATCAGATACATACCAATATGCATCAGTACTGATTTCATTACTCAGACACATGCATTATGATATTCACAAATCCTGTAAAGTACCAAATCAACATTAGATGCAACATAGAGCATCTCCATTGGACATAACATATGTCGTCAGACTTTCCTCAAATGTGCCATAGTAAAAAAAAAAATTCAGCTCAAACACTTCTTTCACACAGCTTGGACACCCATCCGACACTTCTTAAGCACGAGTTAGAGTGAATCAAAATCAATACCTATACTTAGTTAAACACACTTAGACACTCCTATCATAAAAAAATAAGGAAAAAGTCAATTTATATTAGAAATATAGCAAGACTCGTAGTATTCTTTTACGAGACTCGTTTCCATAGGACAAAACCAGTTGTTTTAACCATTAACAGATATTATTTTAGTAGTATTCTATCAGTGGGGTCATTATTATATAAAAACTGAAAAGCTTAACAACAAATTCGCATTTAGAATGTGAATTATATAAATCTTAATTCCCAATTTAGTTTTCTGTCACGTTGATTATCTATATATATATATATGAGAGAGAGAGAGAGAGAGAGAGAATTTGGTTTTATAAGCAACAATTCTGATATAAGAACTGACATGTCAATCACTCCAATGGAGAAACTACATAAAAGCTGGTTCTCAAGTTTAAGAATCTCGTAGGCAACTAACATTGTAGATGCTCAACTGCCAATCCCTCACTACTGCAAAAATTGACTAAATTTGACAATTGAAGATAACCGTTGACTAAAATGAAGAAACATGTTATACCTTTAGAGGTTTCGGCATTCCCGTTTCCTAACTGAGATTCATCCTCGAGTTCAAGATGGTTGCAAGCTTCATTCGTGGGCAACAAACAGTCCCCGTTATCAGTAATCAAGGAACAAGTGGACTGTATAACTTGGAAAAATCTCTGTGTTCTTTTCCTATTAGCTTCCATCTTGTCATTTGCGACCCGAACGAGATAACGAATATACTCGGGCGTGACCATGACAGTGCGCGTATCCCCCAACGGCACCTCCATGCGAATGGAGCAGCGAATGGCGATGATGACGCGCTTCTTGGCATTGGTAATGCCACTCTCTCTAAAGCCGCAGGAGATAGCGAGGGAAACGAGGGAGTGAGCGGCGGAGAGGTCTCTGCACTCGAGAGCAATGATGAGGGGCTCGAATCGGAAGACGAGTTCGGAGACGAAGGGGGAGCGAGTTGACTCGGAGGGGAAGAGGAGGGAGAGGACCGAGTCGGGATCGGCGGGGTCGTGGGAAACGAAGAGCCAGGTGCCGCCTCTGGCTTTCTTTTTAGGGTTTGGAGATTCGGAGAGGGGTTGGGAGAGGATGGAGATTCGGCCGGAGCATGAACTTGTGGTGAAGTAAGAAGGGTTTTGGTTCAGAGCGTTCACCAGAGGAACGATAGGTGCATCTAAGGAGCCCTTCGGGGATTTGTCTAACTCCGTTGAAATCAGTGAGGCCAGTGCTGCGGCTTTTCTCTTTTCGAACTCCATCGTTTTCCTCTCACAACCGTAAACCCACCAAAAACCTCTCCCCAGGATCAAAACCCACGGGGGCCTTTGTTGGACTCGGGTTATGGGCTCCTTAACCCAGGGCCCACTCTTGACCCATGGATTCAGGCCCAAGTGAAGAAAAATATTGGCAGTTTCTTCCTGCACCCCTACATTTTTCTTCCTGCACCCCTAAAAGGTTGTGCAAAGACAAAACTGTCCCTATATAAAACTGTACATTTATTTTTTTGCATTTTGGATTATGAAATCCGGTAAATTTTTGGATTGACGCTTCTGGTAAAATTTTGGATTGACACGTCCTGTGGTCTCCCGGATTTGTGCTTCCAATAGTACATGAATGACAGTGTTAATCTAAAATAAAAAAATGCAGAACATCCATAATTGAAAAAACCATTCCAGATCTGTCAATCCGTAATTCAAAATATACATTCCGGATTCAGAAATCCATAACTGAAAAAAATCATTCTAGATCCACCAATCCATAATAGAAATTAGGCTTCCAGATTCAACAATCTAGAAATCAACAATTTATGCAAACTTTACTTCCAGAACACCCCTCATCCAAAAAGAAACATATTCACTTCCGGATTGGTGAATCCATAGCACACTCCCAGATGCGGAATTCAAATAACAGGTGGAGGTCATTTTCGAGATTTACAAAATTGTGGGGGTGCAGGAAGTAACTGTCAAAAATATTTTTCAGTGTTTTTTTAAGCAAGTCAATATTTGTGCAAGTCCTATGCAAAAAAGTTGGACGGTAACAGAACTGCATTAGATTATCCTACCTAGGAGGAGTTAGTGCAAGTCCCATGAAGATTCTCCCACGTGGCTTGTTTCAATTTGTCCTTTTAGTATGCACGTGTGACCAACTAACTTGTAGAGTGGGTACAAAATCTAAACCCACACTAATAATCACTGCTCTCAAATCTCTAGTTTTAGAAAATGGGCATGCCTTTGCTCTTGAACTGCAAAACGGTTTTCACCAATGGAAGAACATGCTTCGGCGCTGGTTTGTTCTCCCCTACCACTGCCCAAACAAACCAATCAGTTAAGGTATCTTTTGGATCACTTCCAAAACTATGTCCACACTAATTTTTGCTAACTCACAACATATTTTGTTTTTACTACATGCATCGAATATTCCTAACAAACACAATGAATCATCACAAATGTTAATAATATCCTACTTTTTCACTGTACGTTTAAATATATTTTTAACGTAATTCTAAATAAAAAATGTTCACTTAAATAACTTGTTATCTCTCTTAAATTTGTGAATTCTACATTGTAATTAAAAATTAACAACTTTTTTTATTTTTGTTTTGATCTTTACTGTTTATTGACTAATGTTAAGTGATATTATATTTGTGAAGTAATATACGGGCTGCTTAATAAGACTAATATATGTTTTTTTGTCTCTAATAAGTTTTTAGACATACTTTTTTGTCTTCAATAGAATATATTTACCACTTTGGTTACCATGAAGTTTTTTTTTTTATATTATGTGTGTCTTATAATTATATATATTAATTGATGAGTTAATGAGCATGTCAACAGCATAGTAGGATAATAAAAAAATTAAAATTATTTTAGTTAAAGGAAATAAAATCAATCGGTATGATGGAAATAGTGTTTTTCCTCTTTAATTCAATAGCAAAGTGGGATAACAAAAATATATTTTTTAAATTATTTTAGTTAAAGGAAACAAAATTATTCAGTGTGATGGGAATACTGTTTTTCCTCTTTAATTAAGGTTTACATATTCAATTTTTCAATATTGGTCAATCTAAAGAAGATGAAAATTAAATAAATATAAGGTTATTTCTTGTATTCTTTATTTTCTTTGTGTTTCATTCTCAAGTAAGAAATGTTGAAAGAAAGAAAAGATACAAATCTTAAGTGAAGGGAAACAACAATGTTTGCATCATTTTGATTAATCTTGTCCTTAAAAAATCATTTTCTTAAAACACACGTGTCAATTATTATTGCAGTGTCTCATACCCTTATTTTCTTACACTTGATTACACTATAATTATGGGTTATTTTAATATATTTATGCTTTTATGCATCTTGGTAAATATAACAAAGTTATTTTTTTCTACAATTGCAGTGTGAATTCAAGACTGGTCGACACTCTATCGGCATCCATGCTTGTGCAGGTTTATTAGCTACTTTTGTTAAATTTATTTACAATTCCTATGTCAAATGATATAGATCTTGTTTACCCATACTCTTCTAGTTTTTAAAATTTTCTTAAATATAATTGAGCATTATTTTTTGGCAGATTTTTCAAGTAGGAGACAGAAAAAGATCTTTATTGCAATGCCCAAGAGTTATGGTTTTGATTCAAAGGGATTCGTGGTAATACCAGCTGTTGAAACAAGTAATTTAGTTGGAAAAGATGAAAATGTTTATATAGTTCATAAGCAAGATAATGTTGACACTTCCAACATGGGGAATGTTGAATATTTGAATGAAAATCATGGGAAAATTATCACAATTGTTGAAGAATCCGATGTTAATGGCAGTGATAATAAAGTAATTAATAGGGAAGTTGTGATTGGAAGAATAAATTATGATAATGATGACATATTAGATAAAGAAACTTCTCAATTGTTGAAGTTACAATTGGAAGAAAGTTTCAAGAGGCAAGAAATAGTGAGGATTGCAAAGGAAAATGTGTCACTCCATAACAAGTTGTTTGTATATCCTCCTGTGGTTAAGCCTGGTCAAGATATTGAAGTGTTTCTTAATAGGAATCTTTCAACTCTGTGTAATGAGCCAAATGTTTTGGTTAAAGGAGCTTTTAATGATTGGAGGTGGAAACTTTTCACTGTGAGATTGAATAAAACAGACCAACTCAATGGTGATTGGTGGTCTTGCAAACTACATGTTCCAAGAGAAGCCTACAAAGTGGACTTTGTGTTCTTCAATGGGGAAAATGTGTATGACAATAATGACAAAAGGGATTTCTCCATACCTGTTGATGGTGGAATTGATGCATCTGAGTTTGAGAATTTCTTGCTTGAGGAGAAACGTATAGAATTAGAAAGACTTGCTAAGGAGGAAGCAGAAAAAGAAGAAGAAGAAAAAAAGAAAAGGAAAATGGAATTAGAGAAAGTTGGAAGAGATGAAGATAGATCAATGGCTAGGGCTGAGGTAGAAAAGAAGAAAAAACTGTTGCAAGAGTTGACAAAAAATGCAGTAAAATGTATTGAGAATGTTTGGTATATGGAACCTAGTGAGTTTAAAGAAAAAAATTTGGTGAGATTATATTATAATAGAAAATCAGGTCCTCTTGCGAATGCTCAAGAAGTATGGCTTCATGGTGGGCACAATAATTGGAAGGACAAATTATCATTGGTTAAAAGGCTTGTCAAATGTTCAAAAGATGGTGATTGGTGGTGTGCTCATGGTATGTTCATTCATTTATTTGAAGTTAGTAATTTATGAGATATGAAACAAATTGTTTATAGAAAATGTGAATTTACATGTGGACATATAATTCTTAAACATATTTTTTTTCCATAAAAGAACTAAGATAAAAAGTGAATTATTATTATTATTATATATTTATTTATCGAGATTTAACTTGAAGTAAGCAATATTTTTAAAAATCAATTACATTTAATGCAGTTGTTATCCTAGAGCAAGCAGTCGTCTTAGATTGGGTTTTTGCTAATGGTCCACCTGGAAATGCAAGTGAGTATGATAACAACAATCATAAAGACTTTCATACTATTGTGACTAATAAGGGCATGCCAAACAAAGAGACTTGGATTTCTGAAGAGGAAAAGATATATATAAAATTGCAAGAGAAAAGAAGGTTAAGAGAAGAAGCTGCACTTGTCAAGGTTAGTTTTTTAAAGAGATGTACACACAATTTATACAACATAAATTTTTTATGTTTATAGTCTACCACATTATATTACACTTCAAAAAAAAATCTTTTTCTTGTACAAATTGTTAATCCAACTAATATTTCTATATTAAATGACTTAAGACTAACAATATAAATTCTAACATTGAAACTTCATATAGTCAAACATATTTAATAGATAAATAAAAAATTTCAATGTATGATTATATTCCTACTTCTTTACATATAAAAAGTTACGTAGAACATATTGTGATGTACTTATAATGTAATTTATCACATATTTGAAGTATGGTTTTTTTTTTCATCACGAATAACATATTTAAATATTTGCGTTGAAATTGTATTCTTAGATTGATTCATATAAAACTTTGCTTATCTAAATTATAGTCTAAAAAAACATTAATAATATGTTTTTGCTTTTCAGAAGAAAAAATTTGATAATATCTCATTTATTTTATACTTGCTCTTATTTCCAGGTTGAAGAAACAACTAGGTTAAAAGCTGAAATAAAGAAAAAAACTTTGCAAAGACATTTACTCTCTCAAAAGCATATTGTCTTCACTGAACCTCTTCATGTTCAAGCAGGGAGTACAATAACTGTGTTTTATAATCCTCGCAACACAAACCTAAATGGAAAACCAGATGTTTGGTTTAAACATTCATTTAATCGTTGGACTCATCGTAATGGTTTATTTCCACCTCAAAAAATGTTGTCTTCAAAGAATGATACTTATGTCAAAGTCTCTGGTGAGTCTCTCATATATATATATATATATATATATATATATATAGTTTATATTTGAAAAGAAAATCTAGTAATCCAATTGTTAACAGTATCAAGGATTTAACCTCTTTATTGCTTAATTGTTTATTTTGTTATAACTTATCAAGAGAGTCTTCTAAATATGTTATTAATAATTATACCATTAGCAATAATTATGTGTTATTAATGGTATCATATTTTTCCCATTGTGTTTTATAAATTTGTAGATACAATGTTGATCACAAACAAAAAGTAAAGTCTTTATAAAAATTATTATTTATTGTTTGTATCATAAATCTTGTATGAGAATATTTTTTTTATTTTAGAATATTTTGAAGTTTGATGATGGTAATGTATTTATATAATCATTTTGTTGTAGACATTAAATTAGTCCATTTAATTATAGTATTGTGCATTTATTCCTTAAAAAGACTTTATGATTTTGTGTTTCTACAGTAAAAGTTCCATTGGATGCATACATGATAGACTTTGTATTCTCTGAGAAAAAAGATGGTGGAATCTTTGACAATAATAATACAATGGATTATCATATACCTGTTTTGGGCAGTACTGTAAAAGAAACACCCATGCATATTGTCCATATTGCAGTTGAGATGGCCCCAATTGCGAAGGTAATTACTATTTCATTTATATTATCTTAACTTCATCTACAAGTCCATACAAATTTTTATTTTGAGAATGACTTTTTTAAATTACAAATGATTTGTTCACCATTATTATTGCATCTATAATAAAAAAAAATACAATTTTCATGGGATTATATTATCTAGGGATATCTTAATATGAAGTGCACATCAAAGTTTTAGTCATTTTTTCTTTAACTATTGGAAAACTTGTTTATAATAAGTAGGGTGTGAAAATGTGTATAATAGAAAAATTAAAATTAACATTTAGGGAAAAAATAACAAAAAGTAATCATTTACATTTTTTATAATATTTGAATTCTAAAATATAATTTGAGATTTTAGAAGGCAACATCTTTAATGATCATTAGCAAATCATGTTGTGAGTGATTTTAACGTTTTTTTACAATTTTAAGTTTGATATTATTTTTTTGGTAGGTTGGAGGCCTTGGTGATGTTGTTACTAGCCTATCACGAGCAATTCAAGATTTAGATCATCGTGTTGATATTATTCTTCCAAAGTATGATTGTTTGAACCTTAACAATGTAAGTTTTTTTTGTTATTTCTTTGTCACTTATGTTATATCATCCTACATTGAATGATTAGAGTATGTTTAAATAATGAGTTTTTTTGTCATTTGTGTTGACAAAATATGATATTATAAGAGTTTATAACTCAACTTCAATTTGAAACTAGTTGGTAATCAAATGAGAAAAACACAAATATCATGAAATTGTTTTCTTTTTTAACATGTTTCTTAATATTGTTTGTTGAGAATAAATATTGATGTACTCTTAAATATATAAATAACTACCATTGTTGTGTTTTTTAGAATATTGGATTTAAAATTTGTATATTGTGTGATTGTGTGTTTGTAATATTTTTCAAATATGTCTCTTAATGCAGGTAGAAAATTTTCAATATCACAAAAACTATTTTTGGAATGGTACTGAAATAAAAGTATGGCATGGAAAGGTGGAAGGTCTCTCTGTATACTTCTTGGAACCTCAAAATGAGTAAGAATTTTGGCTCTTTAACTTTAAAGTTGTTAGGAAACACTTACTTATAACCAATGTTTACTCTTTTAGAAGAAATACTAGTAAATAGAAACTAATTTTGTTCGTTCTTTCTCTATTTATTTTAACCTTTATTCTTGTATTTATGAAAAATATTAAGAAAAAAACATAATAGGAGGTTAACAATTTTTTTGGATAGAAAATTGTTATTATAATTTAGGGTTTACTATTTTTGTAATTTTCAATCATTTATTTTCTTTAGAGAATGAATGTAACTATATTTTTATTTAGAATTAAATGATAGACATTAAATTCCTATTTAAATTTCCCAGTATCCACTACTTTGTTTTGTTTATTAATAATTGTTGATTGTATAATGTTTGAATTGAGCACTCAAATTATATCCACTTTGTGCTTGTTTGTAGTATTTATGGTTTAGAGTTTATGATACTTAATAATTATGTTTTTTTCACTTTTATTTACTTTAAGATGACTTGAAAACATTTTACTATTTATTAAATTGAATTATGTTTAGCAATAATTATATTTTTTTCTACAGATTTTTTCGTGTTGGTCGTGTCTATGGTTGTGCGAATGATGCCAAAAGATTTGGTTTCTTTTGTCATGCAGCTCTTGAATATCTATTTCAAAATGGATTTCATCCAGTAAGATCTATCATTCAAGTAGTAATTGTATTGTCATTTTTATAATCTTCGTTTTACACTTTCTCTGTTGATGTGAGAGTTATATATTATTTTTACAACCATGATGTGACTTGTCTATAAAAATGTAGTTTAAAGTGCAATATCTCTATTTATGTATTTGAATTTAACATGATAGAGTATTAATGTGACATTTTAAAAAAAAATATTACAATCTATAAATTTTGTAGACATTTATGATCCCTTCTAATGAATGAGTGGAAGACACAGAGAGAGTGAGAGAGAGAGAAATAGACTTAATTATTGTTACCCTAAAAGAGGGTTATCTCTCCATTGTTTGGAAAAAATTAGTACAAAAAGGTTACAAACTAGTTATCTTCCTAATTTTCGTGAGACTTTTTATTTAATGCTTAAGTTTACTGTTTAAATTATTTATATTTCTTTTTTAAAATATTCTTAGATAATTATTCTTAGATTTCATTTTTTATAATAAAATAGAAGGAGGAGAGAATGTCAGTGGAGAGTGGGGCTTTTAAAAAAAATATTTTTAATGAGATAATGTTATTTATTAAGTAATTATTATATTTTTATTTTTAAAATATTAGTAATAAATAAAAGTATATTTTTGTTTAATAAAGTGTCTATTTGCCCTTTTTAAGGTTGAGGTAATTATCCTAGTGGTTTCAAATTAAAAAGAAAAATAATGTATAATGTTGCAAATTAGGAAATAATTAAAATGCTAGAGGCTTTCTGGAATCGGAAGACAATAGGATCCATTGGGGAAAAAAAATCTTAAAATAAGAAAATGGATTACTTGTGATATATGGATTTGGAATAAATAGCAAACTTGCATAACTAAAGTTGTGAGTTAATTAGTGTGTGGTGTTTTAAAACATTTGTCTTTTTAAAATATTTTTCACTTCAGTTACTTTTTAAATTAATTATTTATAAATGGTTATGAACAGGATATTATCCATTGCCATGATTGGTCGAGTGCACCAGTTGCATGGTTATGCAAAGAACAATATACACATTGTAGTTTAAGCAAAGCAGGGATTGTGTTCACAATTCATAACCTTGAATTTGGAGCTCAGTTAATTGGAAAAGCAATGGCATACACAAACATGGCTACAACAGTAAGAGTGCTACTTAATTATACACTAAATTTATCTATTTTACCAACTTTGTTGTACAAGTTCATTCTTTTTATCATCAATATTCCATCATTTATATCAGCCAATATTTATTTATTTATAATATTCACTTAGTTCTTTCAGAGTTTTCTTTTTCTCTTTTTACTGCTAAGGTTGATGTATTTTGTTAGCATATAAAGTGTATTTGGTTCAATGTTGATTTACTTTCAAAATAATTAAACATTAAAGTAAAATATTGTAGGATTCAAATTAAGGCGAGTTTGTGCTGAAAAACAAACATACTTAGTGATTATGATCTTTCTTTTGTAGGATCATTGAGAGATCATATAATAATTTTTTTTTTATATATTGCTAGTTGATATACTTAAGAAAAAGTTGAGTTGGTCATGAAATAAAAAATTGTGAGAATTAAGCATATCACTTTTTTTTATATAGATTTTTATAATTTGTATTCTTAAAATGTATTATAAAATAATTCTCTCATTTAATCTTGCATTATAACATGATATAAATTTTAAATTTAATTATAGTCCCGATCATGAGTAGGAGAAAAAATTTATAAGTGATTTTACGTTTGTACATTGTTATGATATTGTTCTTTATCAATATAAATTTTTTAATAATGTGCTTTTATTGACAGGTCTCCCCAACTTATTCTAGAGAGGTTTATGAAAATTCTGCAATTGCTCCTCATCGTCACAAGTTTCGGGGTATTTTAAATGGAATTGACCTTGATATATGGGACCCATTTAACGACAAGTTCATTCCTGTGAGTAGGCATTTATACATTTTTTCTTTTCTTATGCACAAAATTATAATTGAAATATTCTAACGTTTTACAGATGTCATACACATCTAAAAATGTTGTTGAAGGTAAAAAAGCTGCCAAGGAAGCCTTGCAACAAAAACTTGGTTTAAGAAAAGTTGATCTTCCTTTATTGGGGGTTATTTCTCGATTGACTAATCAAAAAGGAATTGATCTCATAAGGCATGCTATATATCGCACCCTAGAACGTGGTGGACAGGTTTTATTACTATTTATTTATTGAATTGGATGTTGTCTTTACCATAAATGTATGTTGCTTACATAATAACAAATGTGGAAAATATTATAGAAGAAGCATGAACATAATTAATTTAAGTTCATGTAAAAGAGATAAGCAATTAAATATTACGTTTTCAACAATAACTTAGATACATGTTTTGATTGTTTAAGAAAATTATTGTAGCGGATGAATGTTGTCTTTATCTTAAACATAACCTCCATGTTTCCTCCTCGAGAGTAATATAGGCTTTAAGTATGTGCTTGTGATGCCCATTAGAAAAAAAAAGTTGTGTTTATAACATTGATTAAACCTAAGGAAAAATTTCAAAGCAAGGTAAAGCAAGATAGTTTAGTTTTGTTATCAAGTTTTCTTCTTCAATTTGGTACATGCTTATAATTGTTAGTTGTATTAAGAAATACATGTGTGAAGAATGAAATATTTTGATGCAGGTTGTGTTACTTGGCTCAGCTCCAGACCCTCGTATCCAAAATGAATTTGAAAATTTGGCTAATGAGTTGCATTCTCTTCATCATGATCGTGTTAGACTTTGTCTTATATACGACGAGCCTCTATCACACTTGGTAATTTATTGGAAAACAAAAATCTTTGGTAATGCAAGAAATACTTTTATCACACTTTTTAGTGCACTTTTTTAAAAAGGTTTTACTATATGTTGAAAGGTATGTCCCAAAATCTATTTAGTGTCATCCATATGGATTATTTTTCCATTAATAAAGTGTATAAGTTGTTAGTATTCTTGTTGTTAACATTTGATATCTTGTATGCATAAGCATAACAAATAATTATTTTACTCGTTTGAAATGTTGTTATAGATATATGCTGGAGCTGATTTCATTGGAGTTCCTTCAATCTTTGAGCCATGTGGACTAACTCAACTCGTAGCAATGAGATATGGTTCAATACCTATTGTTCGAAAGACAGGAGGTTTGTACATACCTCATTTTTGTAACTGAGTACTAAATGATTCGTTGATATGTCACCAATTTAGTATATATTTAGAATGTGTTGTATCTTTTTCATGTTTAGTTCTTTTTTTGTTGTTATGGGTTTTATAAATGATTACACATTTTATAGAGGTATTTTTTTTTTTTATCTTGATAATGTATATTTTCTAATTCTCACTTTTCTTAGAACAATCATGTTTGGATGGATAACTAAAAAAATATTTGATAAACAACACCTACCCCTTTTGACATATATTTTCCATAATTGTGTAGGACTATATGATACTGTATTTGACGTTGATGATGATAAAGATCGAGCACATGCAGAATATCTTAAACCGAATGGATTTAGTTTTGATGGAGCTAATGCTCCTGGTGTTGATTATGCCCTCAATAGGTGAGTTATATGTTGTGTGCAATGATTTAACATTTGTATCTAAACATAAGAAAATCAAAATTTCCAATAATAGAAACTCCAAAATTACTAAATAGTTGGTAAAGTTTGAGAGTAAACTCATTTTTTTTATCAAGATATATATCTTGAATTGAGTCACTTGTGACTTAAGCTTAATGTTGAGATTTTTTTTACAATTATGTCAAGCCTTATTGTAGTAACCTTAAATATTTTGATGTATAAGAATCATATATATTAATAGTTTGTTTCACCTTAATAGCTTTGCATGCACACTTAGTAATCAATGATTTTTAAGTCCTAAAATTTGTTTTTGCAATAGTAATTTAAAAGTTGATTTTTTTTTCAGGGCAATATCAAGATGGTACGATGATCGTGATTGGTTTAACACTTTATGCAAGACAGTGATGGAACAAGATTGGTCTTGGAATCGTCCAGCTCTTCATTATTTAGAACTTTACCATGTTGCACGTAATGCATCACGTTGCTCTTAAAAAAATATGAGATTTAATAAAATAAAAATTATGTTTTCTTATATCTTTTATACACATTTTTTTTGTGTGATTATTTAATTTAAAAACTCTTGATTTTTTTTTTTTTGCAAATACAGTTTATTAGAAAAAAATAATGATGATGTAGAAAACTATTAAAAAATGATTTTCAAATGGTCCATGATTATTTTTATCAAGTAATAATAATAATAATAATAAGTTATTTTATGATAATTTTGTATTTGTTAAGAATTTTTTATCTTATAAATTGAAAAGCTCATGGACAATAACATCAATAACATTGTAAAGTAGATAGGCAAAATAAGAAGAAGATTTTCCTTATTCTTAAAATGTACACACTTTTTTTTTTATCAATGCTCTTTAAAAATATATTTAGTTTCAAATGTTTTGTTGAATTTAGAAATAATTAATTTGATTAAACATTTTTGTAAAAGAATAGAAAAAGAATAAAAGACACTTAAATAATATTATGCATAGAGGTAGGCCTAACTAAAATAATTAATCCAATAAAAATACTTACAATATTAACAAATTTTAAAATTAGAGTTATAATTAGAATATATGAGTTTTCGTTCTTACTCATTCTCTTCTCAATATCCGACATATATGAAATTTATATTTTATCTTCATTTTGTCGAATAACAAATATATATTATTGATATTTGTCCTTATATTTATATTTGTACTCTTCTAAATATTTATTAAATAATTCATATTTATAATGTATACTCTTTATTATTTATTAAAAAAATTAAAAAATAAAATTAAAATAAAGAGAGCAGGATAGTATTAAAATTTCAAAGTCAAAATGACACATATTTTATTCTCTTGGATGACAAATAGTAATAGCAAAATTATAATTACATATATTTTAAAATAAGTATCAAATATATTTAAAATGTTATAATAATTTAAAATAAAAATAATATTAAAAAAGAATATATATACATACTCATTTCATTTTCAAACTCAATTAATTTTAAAAATTGTGTATTATTTATGATGAATTTGGATATTTCTCATTATAAAAAAATTCACACAATACCAACATATAAGTTTGTAACATTTGAATTTAAAGAAATTAAGAGATTTTATATTATATTAAAAGTTATTTGTTATAAAGTTAATTTACTTTTATTTTCTTCATTTCCGATATCCTAAGTTTAATACATGAAGAAAGAAGTCACTGGAGAATTTCCAAATAATATGCTAAATTTTAATCGGAAAGAAATCATGACAAATTTGAGGGAGTGAATCCTAAACTTATATTTTGTTTGGATTTAAAGATAGATTTGAGGGAGTGAATAAGGTGAAAGTGAATAGAAAGTGATGTTGTTTGGATTGAGAGAATTATGATAAGAAATGAAGAAAAAGTTTAGGAAAGTTAGTGGATGATGTGATATGTGTGATTCATAAAATATTATTTTTTGATAAATAAAAGTGTAAGATTACAAATGTATCCTTATAGTTAAAATTAAATTAAATTAAAATATGATTAAATTGTTTTATGTATAAACAAAATAAAATTTATGTAAAAATATTTTACAATTTTTTTACATATATATTTTGTACAAATAAAATTCCTAAATTATTAAATTTTTTAATAAATATATATCTTAAATTATTTAATATAAATACACAAAAAAATTAAATTAACAAAATTCTAAATAAATACAAATTAAAATTATTTGATATCAGTATTTAAATAAAATATAAAATAAATAAATTCTTAAAGTATTTAAAATCCTATATAAATTTTAAATATAAATGATTCATTATCAATATTTAAATAAAATATAAAATAAATAAAGAATGCACATGGTTGGAAGAAAAAAATTTAAACTTTTCAGAGTAAAAAATGTAAAAACATTTGGTGTATGTGGATTTCTTCCACATTCTCTTCAAAGACACAAATATATTTTTTACTTTTTTACTAAACAATCATCAAATACAATCACACATATAGCGGAAACAAACAGACACTTAGAAAAGTATTTTGAAATTTGAGTGATATATAACAATTATTCTTGTAATATAATATTTCAAAATTTAAATAAAGTATTAGAATAAATTAATATTTTAATAAAAAATTGAAATATTAGATATTAGAAAAATTATACATAATTGATAACTAACTTAAATAGAATGTGGAATGATGATGAACATATCAATTTTCTATAGTTAGGTGAGATGAGAATGGAAACATAATGTCACTAGTAACATCAACCTCGTCAAACTAAAACATGTTGTTTCGATATGTTTAATATAATGCCGCATGCATATCTTTTTATATAAAAACTAAACTCAAACTCAAGTTAATATGGTGAAAATATATGGGTGGAAGTACTAGTGAAAATATTCATCCCAGTTTCATATTCATTCGGCCAAATAACAAAATAAAACGTTATTAAATTAAATATGTAAACCTTAAATGGGTGATTTGTAAAAGATACACAATACAATATTAAAGTCTCTAACGGCTAGTCTTGCGATCAAAATATCCAACGGCTCTCATCCCTTGACCGTTTGAATTCGTCTACAAATATAGCCGTTACCCACATATTCTCTTCTCCCAATCTCTTAAAAATCTCTGCAATCGTTTCCTTCTATTCACTTCGCGTAATCTTTCGACTAAACTCAGAGCTTTCATTTCCATGCCTTCTAACAAACCATCATCAATGCCTTCAAACCCTAATCCAAGAAGTTCCGAAATCAGTAACCCTACGAGAAGGAGTTTCACTGGAAACCCCTTCACCAAACCCTCAATTGTCCCAACTCATGGAGCCAAAACTCCCGCCAACAGCCCTTTAGGTATTTCTCTATCTTTCTTTGTATTTACATTTGTATTTGGCATGAGAAAGTGTTAACAAATTAAAGATTAGGTGTTTGATGGGTTTAGTGTTTGGTATTCTGCAGATTTTTCGAGAAGAGGCTCTGTTGGGGTTCGCGAAAGCGGAGGGTCGTTGAGGGACTCCTTGGATGACAAAGAAAATGGAAAAGATCAAATTTTGAAACCGGTGAAGGTTCGATCGCCAGCTGTTTGCTCAAAGGGCTCAAAGAATTTCATGTCTCCAACCATTTCTGCTTCCTGCAAGATCAACGAGTCTCCCAGAAAGAGAGTCCTAACTGAGCGGAACGAGATGGTTCCAAGTCCCGTGGACCCGAAAAGCCACGTTCGTAAGGTAACTTTTGCTGATCCCTTGGAGGAAGGCTCCAGGTCTTCCTTGACTAGTGACGATTTGAGTGGTGACAGTGAAACTTTGATGTCAAAGAATGATACAGAGTCATCTTTTGAAACTATCAATAGCTTGAATGTGAATAATCTTTTGGTTCCAGAAGATGACATTCACACTGAACCATCGTTTGAAAATGAGCCTGATTGTGTTAATCTTGATCCTACTTTTAAGCTTAGCCCCACTCCCACTCCTCCTGTTGCATTGAAAGCTACCGTAGTAGCCCCTCTTGGCGCAGATCCCTTGATACCTCCCTATGACCCTAAAACCAACTACCTCTCCCCTAGACCGCAGTTTCTTCACTACAAACCAAAATCACGAATGGAACTCCTCAGGAAAAGGGAATTAGAGGACAGCTTCATTTCTGGAAGCTTTTCGGATTCAGAAATCACGGAGGATACCCAATCTGAAGGCTCGCAGAAGGAATCCGATGTTTCTTCGGATGAAATTATTAAGGAAGAAGAGGGCGGCCACATTTCTGAACCGAGTCATGCTAAGAAGACTCCCATGCCAGAAGAATCTGCTGAAGCAAAAGAGGTTCCAAAACCACGTTTCACAGTGAGAGCGAAGGCTGTTGCTCTGATCTTGCTTCTTGCAGTTGCTTTTGCATCGATCTCAGTCACAGATTCTCCAGTGATTGATCGAACTGCGTTTGAAGACCTCTACAAGGTTTATGAATATTCTGTTTTTACAGTGTTTGCAAGAGCTAACTTTGATAGGCTCACCCAGTTTGCAGAAACAAATTTTGATGAGATAGCTCAAAATTTGCAAATTTGGTTTACCAAGTTGCTGTCATCAATATCCGATTATGTTTCGGATATTAGAGGTGCACACAATTTGGCCAAGTTGCAATATTATAACTTGACGGTTCAGCAGGATTATTTCATAGTGAATCAGTACCCTATAATTGGTGGTAGTGAAAATGAAATAGGTGAGACTCACGCACCAATATGGGACGCTGAAGAAAATGTTGCTGCCTCAGATATTGACAGTGATGATATTGAGGAGGATATTTCCGGGGAGAATTATGAAGTGCATGTAGAACAAGTTCAGCAAGATATTACAACAGTTGCTGAAGTTGAAAATGTTTTGCATGCTCCAGAATCTGGGGAAGTTTTCGATATTGAGGAGGATATTTCCGAGGAGCATTATGAAGTTCATGAAGAACAAGTTCAGCAAGATTTTGCAACAGTAGCTGAAGTAGAAAATGTTTTGCATGCTCCAGAATCTGGGGAAGTTCTCGATATGACAGCATCAGAGCAGCTGGTTGAATTAGATATTGCAACAATTACTGGAGTTGAAAATGTTCTGGATGTTGCAGAATCCGAGGTAGTACTCAATATGGTAGAATCAGAGCAACTGTTGTCTGAAGCAGGAAACTTAGAAGCAAACTTGGCACAAGAAGCTGAGACTAACTTAAATGTTGAAAATCAGCCAAGTTTGAATTCGGAGGTTTCTGAAATTGGTATTGAAGCGTATCCAAATCAGGCACAAGAATCTGATGTTGCTACCGTGAATGATGTAGCAGAGGAAAAATCAGCAAGCATAGATGCTGCCATCAAAGGGAATGAAGGGCAATTAGAAGCAATTGCCGTTCATTCACATGTGGTGCTATATTTGCTGCTCTGTGCTGGTACTGTATTGATTGCAGGTGCAGGTATCAACTGGTCTAGGAAGGGTAAAAGCAAAAACAAAAGCTCCTTGATGCCACCTCCATCTAAGAACGAGCACATTTCGCCAGAGAAGTCATGTGAGCCCTTGGACGTGCTTGAAGATTCGTCGTGTCCTTCAGAAACGAGTAGCTTTCAGCAAAGCTCGTTCTACAGCGAAAAAGTAGGGAATGAAGGTCATAAAGTAGGCCCTGAGAAGAAGCGGAAGAGTAACTACAGGAGAGAATCATTGGCCTCTTCTTCCATGGGTTCCCCATCATATGGAAGCTTAACTGTGTACGAGAAAATTTCAGTGAAGCAGGTAAGTTATACATGTATATTTTTAGTCTTGTAAAACATTTATTATTTTTTACTTAAGATTGCATTAATAATGAACTATTTCTCTTGTTCTTGGTTATATTGTTTTTTCAGGGAGATGATACGATGATTACTCCTGTTAGGCGTTCAAGTAGAATCAGAAACCAAGTCACTTCTCCTTCGTAGCCGGATTTTGGGTTAGTGTGTGTTTGGCTTTTAGTTTGCAACAAGGTTGAACTGAATGGAAAACCAACACAAACCCTTAGTGTTAACGTAGGATTAGTAACCTTTGCCAACTTGCCCATTGTAATCTGACCTGCATAAGCTGTGTTACTGAAAGCAGAAGTGTCCTATCTTCTGAATCTTGACTCTAGCAGAAGAAATTTATCTTGACTCTGATTGTTTATTAATTTGTATTTATCTATGACCAACTGCATTTTCCTTCTTATTTTGCTTTGGCTTTTGACATGAGTTGTCCACATCCACTAATGTGGTCTCTATAAATAGCATGCGTTGGAAGTGAGAATGGTGATGATGGAAGTTGTCATTGTCGTATATTTGAAGAGCTAATGCCGAATATTGTTTACCCCATCGGCACTTCATTATATAAATAAACTCTTCGAATAATCCAATTTCGTTATGTATGCAAAAATAATTTTACGGGTCCGAATAAGTTTTTTATATAATACTTCTAAAATTTGTTTGTATAGAAATCGGTATTATTCAATGATATCTCAATTTCAATACGGAACAATATTTTAGACGAATAAAAAGTTTATTTAACCCTAATTTGTGATACCAAAGGAATTGAGGGTATAATTATGAAAGGAAGGAGAATAATTGTAAACTAAAAATAAAATGAGGATTTGTATTGTTTTCTCTCTTATTCTTGGAGAGGGGAAGTTTAAATTGTCCCCATTACTTAATATTTTTCTCTTGATTCCAAAAATTTCTCTTAAGCTAATCCCACTGTATTGGACTGAACTCTTTTAATTTGTGGTCCAAACAGAACAAAGATCTGAACCCAATGGTCAAAAAGCTACACTTTTCAATCTATTTGATTCATACTATAATTTTTATTTTTATTCTTAATTATATTCTTAGTTCTTCAAATTTAGAATATTTTTTATTTTTCAAATTTTAAAATATTTATTTTCAAAATAATAAGGCTTAAAATGAGTTTTTAAATTATTTTCAATATCTCATAACTTAACTTTTAAGGACTAACAGCTTGTTAGGCTAAATTTAAGTTATTAAAATTTGCTTTATTAATTTTAAAGAAAATAATAATAATTGGGTTGGGATCAATTTCTTCACACATTTTAAAAAGTTTTTGATTAAGTTTTTTTTTTTTAGAAGTGACAACTAATTTATTCTGGAAATAGAGGAGTTATAATTTATGAAAAAAAGTTGGTCGAGCCTATAATATGAGATGAGACTCGACAATGACCTAACTTGCTAATCATATAAGAAAAGGTCTTCACTTTTTGGAATTCCTTTCCTTTCTCACCACAAAACAAACCACTTCGTGCTCAAATGACAAATTCAATGTTTCTACAATTTCTCTGTTTAAAAAAGCATTGCTTTACTAAAATGGGAAAGAATATGTGTCTCACATTATCATTTTATTTTAAAAAATGTTCTTTGAGAAAGTCATCTTAACTTTCGAAATTTCTCTATTTTTCCATAATTCATATTTTAGTAAAACATTAATCTCAAACAACTTAGTTGTTGAGTTGTCCACCATATTAAGACTTTTTATGTGACATGACACTACTACTATATCTCTTCTTTTAAGGATATAAAAATAAAATATTGTTAATTCACAAATAATGCACACTCTTTTTTATTAATTTAAATATGTTTTAATTTATGTAAATATTTTCTTGTCTTGATTTAGTGTTGTAAAA
Organism: Phaseolus vulgaris; assembly: GCF_051622355.1. Lineage (NCBI taxonomy): Eukaryota > Viridiplantae > Streptophyta > Magnoliopsida > Fabales > Fabaceae > Phaseolus > Phaseolus vulgaris. The sequence continues at coordinate 14,788,457 of NC_143500.1, forward strand.
TATTTCGCAACTTTTAAATTCCTAATATATCTTTTAATTATTATTTTAATATTTATAGTTCACTATATTTACGTTAGTGCTAAAATCAAAATATCAATTAAGATAAGTAAATTAATAAAAAAAGTTAAATCGAGATTATTAAATTATTATTAGTGCATAATTAAATTAAGTAATATATTGAATATTTTTATAAATAATATAATTAATATATATATATATATCTTATAAACAATAATTTTAATATTAATGTTGATTTTCTAAAATATTCATTATTTTTAATCATACAATACTATTTAAAGAAATGAACGGTATATACTGATGGAAGAGGTCCAAGCACAAACCCACATGCAAGCCCACTAAAGGGTAGATTTGGGTCAACCCCTAGAGTTATGGCCAAGAGGATATAAAAAGACGTTCTTTTATATGTTCAAATGCAATAAACTCTAGTATAGAGTAGACTTTAATTCTTGTCAAAATTAGATTAGGAATTTTATTTGTAGTTTTTCCTTAGATGAAATTTGGCACCTAAAAACTAACCTTGATTAAATTAGGATTTCTAAAACACCTAATTTTAACCAAAGCCGGTTATGTTTAACCAAGGCACATTTTCCACATATTCCATATTTAACATGTGCTAAACGTTTTCCATCACATGTTAAATATGCTTCATGTGCTCAATGTGCTAAGTGTAAAATAGGCGCCAGTTTCAATTTCTTTTTCATTTGAATTTCTCTCCAACTCTCTTGTTCAAATCCAGTCCTCACTTGCTATATAATGAGGTGCTTGACTCATGTATTTGCAAGATTAATATACTTAGTGAATTGCTGCCAAATTGTGTCAATTTCACTTCTTGCCCAAAACCTCCTAGGTTAGGCTTTTAATCTTCACAAATTCCCCCTTTCCAAGTAGAGTTGGCCTCACCACTCTCAATCCCTACCTCTCATGCACCTTCAAGGTCACCACCACTCTTAGGAGGACCTTGCTTCATCTTCAATCCATGATGCTTCCGCCATTCAACAAAATCCGAAAACTATGAAGGCACATCTCCATCATTTGGTATCTAGAGCCATGGTCTTCAAGAGCTAAGCGCCTTATTTCGTTTTAATTTTTGTGTTCATCTTGTTTCCGTGTTGTTCTTCATGAATCCTTGATTGTCTTTCTGTTTTTGAGTTTAATTTTGTGTTAGATACTGTTTTGGTTCATTCCAATCGGTGCATTCATGTTCAATTTGTTCTTGAGCTATTTTGCAAATTGTGTAGGATCCATATAGATTTGTGTTGCTGTTCTATTTTTAGTTTATTTGAGTCTTGTTTGCAATTCTAATCGGTTCATATTGTGTGTCTTGAGTCATTTTAATTTTTGAATCCAATTGTGTTTTGTCTAGTCATGTTTCTCCTAAAATTGTCATCAATTCCATGTAGTGTTGTTTTTGATAATTTTGATTTCTTGATTTGATTTGAGTCCAATTTTATTATGAGTTTGTTTGATCCTTTTGTGCATTTTTCTTTTTAGATTTGAGTTCATATTTGTGTGCTAGATCCATACAAATTCATATACATCCATTCCATTGTGTTTTTGAAGTTTCTTCAATCTGTTTTTAATTCTAGAATTAGGATTACTCTGTTTTCAATTCTGTGCTGGCTGTTTTTTTCTTATGAAATTAAAATACGTTGAAGAAAAAATATGAAACTCTGGATTTATACAGATTGAAGTATTATAAAAACAAGAAAAAAGAATTAGATCAAAAGACAAAATAAAAAAATGATAAATCAAACAAAAAAAATGTACATCCTGACGCAAACAGAAACAGTAATTTGACAAGAATTTTGAAAAATTTATCACAATTTTTTGGTGTGATTCCAACGCCAAAAGTTTGCTAAGATCTTGAATTGTTTGTGGTTCAAATTTCAGATTCAAATTTCAAATAGCCAGCTCAACATTAATTTTATAAGTCACGCTTTTTGTACCTAAAATTTCCAGTAGTACTGTTTTGGTTTTTTTAATCAATTCTAGTGCCATTCTCTAGGTTCAATTTGTGTGCCACCTTTTGTTGAGTGCCTATTTGATTGCTTGTCAAATTTATTCAATATATTCCCTCTAGTTGTGTCCTACAAATTAATCCATTTTCTGTAGTCCTATTTTTAAATTTTGAATTGTTCTTTGCTTTAATTTATTGACCTCTAATTGTTGGTGAACAAAAATTCAAATTGGTGCTTGTTAAGTTGGAATTAACCTTGTGGTGAGTCCATCCCTACTTAGTAGGTACTGTTTTGAAGATTTTAATTGGCTAACCATAAGAGGTTAAGGCAAGGAGCTGCAACAAATATAAATACAAACACCTACAAATTGTAGAACACATCAAGGAAGATCAACCACAAGCCAAGGAGTGCATAGTTTAGGAAATCTGAATTTTATTTTGTGTAATTCAATTTCTTTTGTATTTCCTTTGAGTTGTTAATTACATTTAACTTTGATTAATTAGTGGAATAATTACGTGTAGACGGTGATTGTGTCTTCAATGGCTCCAAGTGTCTAGAAGCCTCACCTTAGGATTCGTCTAGTTTAAAAGCTTTTTAGTTAGCAATCTTTAAATTGTGCTTAGTTAATTGTTTTGCTTTAATTACTTGTTTTGTATTGTTAATTGCTTTGCATTGTTTTCTTTGCATAAAATTGTGTTTTCATTTCTACTTGTGATTTACGTAGTTTACTTAGAAAAAAGGTTTGTGACAAGTTTTGAGGGATATGTTTTGGCAAGGAAAGACTTGGTACTTAAGAAGTCCTAGTGACTCACCTCTCTTTCCTGGAAAGCTACCTTCACTACTATCCTTATCTTTTTGGGGTAAAATACTTATAACACAAAACTTTAACCATGTCTTTTCAAGCTCGTAATTCTAATGAAAGTGAGGGAACATTTATCAAATCTCTTTTGGAAAAAATTGCACAAGATGTTCAAGCACTTTCATATAGGCAATTGCAAATGGTTAACGAAAGAGATGAATACATCAAATCTAAAAAAAGTTCGCATGCATCTAGCTCTAGGGGCAATGAATTATATGGAGAACAAAGTCTTAAAAATGAATACTACCAACCACCCCCTAGGAGAGTTAGAAAGGAAAAGAAAGAAAGCCCAAGAGAGGTTAGGGTAGATCTACCTCATTTCCATGGCAAAGAAAATGTAGAAATCTATTTAGATTGGGAGATGAAAGTAGAACAATTGTTTGCTTGTCATAAAGTGATTGAAGAAAACAAAGTACCCTTAGCCACTCTAAGTTTTCAAGGCAATGCTATGTATTGGTGGATGGCCCTTGAGAGAGATAGGCGTCTTCATAAGGATCCTCCCATAGAATATTGGAATGATCTTAGGGGTGCCTTAAGACGCCGCCATATTCCTTCATATTACAATAGGGAGTTGATGGACAAGCTCCATAGACTCCAACAAAAGACCATGAGTGTAGAGGAATATAAGCATAAAATGGAACTATACATGATGAAAGCCTCCATTAGGGAATTCGAATCCATTACCATAGCAAGATTTTTAAGTGGGCTTAACCTTGAGATTAGAGATAAAGTTGAACTTTTGCCTTACCAAGACTTGAATGATTTGATTCAACTATGTATCAAAGTGGAACAACAAATTTTGAGGAAAACTTCAAGTCATAGGGAAAACTCATACTCTAACTCTTATCCCAAAGAGGAGTATAAAAGGGAGGAAAGTGTATCTAAAGAAAAATCAAGAGAAACTCCCAAGCATGTAGGAAAAGATGTGCTCACTCCACCCACTTGTAGTAGAGATGATAAATGATTTAAATGTTATGGTAGAGATCATGTTCAAGCCCAATGCCCAAACCAAAGAACTATGTTCTTAAGAGGGGTAGATGAATATAGTAGCCATGATGATGAAACTAGTGGGGGAGAAGAAAAAGAAAAAGAAAATAGTGAAGTAGCATATCCATGTGAGGGTGAGTTAATGATGATCCAAAGATCCCTCAACAACCAATCTAGTGTGAACCTAGAGACACAAAGAGAGAACATTTTCCATACAAGATGTAAAGTTTTTGAAAATGTTTGTTCTCTCATTGTGGATAGTGGCTCTTGCTGCAATTGTTGTAGCACTAGGATGGTTGAAAAGCTAAATCTACAATTAATACCTCATCCTAAACCTTATAAACTTCAATGGATCAATAAAGATGGGGAATTAGTTGTAGATAACCAAATGAAAGTCGAGTTGTCTATGGGAAACTATAAGACAAAGTTTTATGTGATATAGTTCCCATGGAAGCTTGTCATATTTTGTTGGGTAGACCTTGGCAATTTGATAAAAAACCTATGCACAATGGTCTTACCAATGAGATTACTTTCACTCACAAAGAAAAGAAGTTTATACTTTATCCTTTATCACCTTCACAAGTTGTAGAGGATAAAGTGCAAATGAAAAAAAGAGAGAGAAGAAGAAAAAATAATAAAAATAGAAAACCAAGAAAAAGCCCTTAGGGAGAAAAGGGAGTGGGAGAAGAGTGGTCCTTCCCACAAGGTCATTCAACAAGAAGAAACAATTAAAAACACATTTGAAAATATGATTCTTGTTGAACAACCTTCAAGCCTTTTAAAAGGATCACATAGAAATTTTTTTAAAGAGGTTAATTTAGAACAAGGGAGGCAAAACTTAGAAAATAAAATTATGACAAGTTACCAAAAACAATAGAAAAACAAGAAGGGCAACTTAATAAAATTGATTTTTATACAACTGCTCAAACTAACACATTTGCTTTGTTTGATGATTCCCATAGATGGACATTTGATCCGGGAAGACGAGCATAGTTGTCAAAGCAAGAGGCTGCTATCCGAGATCGACCCTGTATATTTGAGGATAGATCTTCTCAAGACGGAGGAGATGATGGACACCATCCAACCACATTCATCCCCCTAAAAATGAAGAAGAAGAAGCATTGAATTTGAGGACAAATCCTTTTCAAGAGGGAGGGGATGATGGAAGAGGCCCAAGCACAAGCCCACATGCAAGCCCACCAAAAGGTAGATTTGGGCCAACCCCTAGAGTTATGACCAAGAGGATCCAAGAAGACGTTCTTTTACATGTTCAAATGCCATAAACTCTAGTGTAGAGTAGACTTTAATTTCTTGTCAAAATTAGATTAGGAATTTTATTGGTAGTTTTTCCTTAGATGAAATTTGGCACCTAAAAACTAACCTTGGTTAAATTAGGATTTCTAAAACACCGAATTTTAACCAAGGTCGGTTATGTTTAACCAAGGCACATTTTCCACATATTCCATATTTAACATGTGCTAAACGTTTTCCATCACATGTTAAATATGCTTCATGTGCTCCATGTGCTAAGTGTAAAATAGGTGCCAATTTCAATTTCTTTTTCATTTGAATTTCCCTCCAATTCTTTTGTTCAAATCCAGCCCTCACTTGCTATATAATGAGGTGCTTGGCTCATGTATTTGCAAGATTAATATACTTATTGAATTGCTGCCAAATTGTGCCAATTTCACTTCTTGCCTAAAACCTCCTAGGTTAGGCTTTTAATCTTCACAAATTCCCCCTTTCCAAGTAGAGTTGGCCTCACCACTCTCAATCCCTACCTCTCATGCACCTTCAAGGTCACCACCGCTCTTAGGAGGACCTTGCTTCATCTTCAATCCATGATGCTTCCGCCATTCACCAACAAAATCCGAAAACTATGAAGGCACATCTCCATCATATACATCTACTTATCATTTTATATGTAAAAAAATGGTTATTATAAAAAATACTTTATATTTGTAACATCCATATATTTTTTTCACATCTAAAAATCATAATCTGCAATATATATAACTCTTTCGTACTATGTTTAAAAAATGTATCTCTCTTCATAGAGATTTTAAATATATACATAAGATGAAAACAAAACATTTTCATTCTTCGGTTTCCCACTGAGGAGTTCTTTCATCTGTAACATCATCTGCTCCCGTGTAAATACACGATCATCACATATTAAAAGAAAATAAAACACAATGCAAACAACTGGGTGAACTAGCTATTTTTTAAAAATTCAAATATAAATATAACTTTAAATATCAACATAAAGCCATCAATTCTCATACCTTTTTACAAACCATCAAGTGTTTATTATAGTTCATAATTAATCTTTCTCATGTCAGACTTATACCGACTCACTACACATAGACACTTGACTCTACTTTCGGAACACTCGTGTATTGAAATTAGCATCCAGAGACTTGTACCTGTCATACTACTTGTTGTGAAATCTACAAAGTCATGCGCATAATCATCTCAATATCTCATCATCTCATATGACAAAGTAAATCCATTTAATATGCTTTGATCAGTTCTTTCAAACCTCATTCTTAGTCAAATGAACCTCCTACGACTCTCATTAACTGAATAACTTCATCTATATGATTCCAATATATCAATATAGTCAGAATCGTCTCATTCACAGGACACTCACAAACAAATCAATACACCCTAATAACAATCTCAACACGGTATTTTCTTTCTTGAAAATACTATGTCTTGATCACACTTTCATCTCATTATATACATCATTTAACACATCAATGCACCATTCAATCAGATCATATTTTAAACTTTATAACAATCCAAATATATCTCAAAATTCACTTTAAACACATAACTAAGTTCCTTTAATCATATTTTTAAATAAAATTTAGAATTTCCACTTAAAAACAATAGGTAATTGTACTGGCCAGACCTCAGACATCGGCGTCAGACATTGACATCGGACATCGGTGGTCTGATCACCAGGAAATAGGAGGAGCCACCATCTGCCTTTAAAGTCAACGTTGGCGCCCACCGTGGGGCTCGATAAAACTAGGTCCCATTCACAATCGTGTTGAGAGCCACCAGGCAACATGAGGAATACGAGGCAAGGTGCATCTGCACTAGAAGGGGGAGACAACGTCTCCATGCAATAACTCATGGAGATCATTCGCGCTCTCTAGCAAGCGGTGACGACGTCCAAAGTTGACCAAGACAGGATTCTGGTTGAGGTCCAAGCCGAGCAAGCGGCCAACCAGGACCGATTCCAGGTTGATTTGGCTGCGTGACGCGCGAACAATGAGGAACTACGCAAAGCGAACGAAGATCTGCACAGAGATTTGCAACACATGGGTGAGCGTACAATTGATGAGTGAACCCCGCCCATACCAGTTAGGGCTCGCCCCATGCTGTTTTTGCAAGCGATCATGGACACTGTGATACCAGTTAAATATCTCCCTTGCCTTTATACGCCAAGGTCAAGAACATCATCTTTCTTATCTTTGTTTGATAAAGGGTTGGGCTAGGTAAGAGTTCTAGCAAACACCGCCTCTACCTTAATACGTTGAAGAAGGGTAAGATCAAACAGGTGGTAAAGAAGCATGCTACTTAAGTAGGAGTGGGCCTAAAGCGTTATTAGGCTAATTCGATACAAGCAAGATAACCAACAATAAACACAATAAGCAAATCAAGAGGAAAGCAGATTTTATAAATAGGAATATGTATCAGATTTATCAATTGTTCATCAAGCTACCAAATAGTTACAAAGGTGGTTACAAGGGGAAATCATCACAAATCAACATCCACCAGCTGCCCATCCGCGATCTTCTTCGCCAGCCCAGTTTGGGAGAGATTCACCCCAGGATGCACACAGGCAACCTGGGCTATGACATCTTCAAACCCTGTTGCATAAGACTCAGCAGCATCACGAACCAGTTCATCTTTGGTCTGAAGGAAGTGTTCATCCTTGCGGACCAACTCTTCCCTCAGCTTGGGAAGCTGCTCCTCTAGTTGGGATGATTTCTCCTTGAGTTGTACTGACTCCTCAAGCTTGGCCGATTTCTCCTGCAACTGGGCCACCTCTTCCTTCAAGCCAACCACTTCAGTCTAGAGATCCAAGTTCTTGGCATGAGCCCCAGAGTTTCCTGGGACTTCTCGAACAAGAGCCTCTTGGTCTCTCGATCGACTTTGCAAAGATCTGACACCTCTAAGTACAAGGAAGTCTCGCGACGTTTGAGCTCTTTGACTTGAAGAGCGTCCTGGCTAGCTGTTGATGGCATTTCATGTGTTCTTCTTGAATCAAAGTAGTGAAAGTGATGCGGAAGCAATGGGTGAGTGAAACAAAGCCCTCCTAGGAGTTGTGTTGGCTTTGAAGGTGCATGATGAGTATGGGTTTGAGAGGTTCGGCCAGCTCAAGGGAGAAAGGTGAAAGGATTGAAGTTTATAGCCTAGATTTCTAGGAGAAGTAAAGCTAGTGCACAAAATTGGCAGCATAACAATACTCAATTAAACTTGTCAAATACAATGAGTTAGCCTTCCTATTTATAGGCTAGTTTGGGACGTAAATGATAAGCTACATTACAAGGAAAAGAAAACCAAAATTAAATCTAAATTCTAGGGTGCAATGACCGGCCATACACAACCCTAGTTTCTAGAAGGTTTCCATCCAAAATGCTTCCTACACTATCCTATCTACTAAGTACCCCCAATGGGCCTTTATGCAAACATATACAAAGCCTTCTCTCTTCCATCTGTGGCCTCATTTGCTTGTGTTTGAATATGTTTGGCCATTGATCTTGTAAGGGGACCTAGACGGTCTAGCTCCAAGGGTAGCCTCCCTCCTTCACGTCCTAGACGCTCACCTTCACGTCCTAGACGCTCACCTTGGTCTTGGTCTTGGTCTAGACGCTCTCCTTGGCTTGCTTGGGTAGGTGTGCTTGGCCGTCCTCCATCATCCCCTCCCCCTTGGAAAGGATTTGTCCTCAAATCCAGCTCGTCATCGTCATTGGTACCTACAAATGGAGAAAGATCAATTACATTAAAAGTGTCATGTACTCCATATTCAAGAGGTAGGTCCAACTTATATGCATTGTTGTTGACTCGCTTGAGAACTTGGAAAGGTCCATCACCTCGGGGACTTAGTTTGGACTTCCTTTGATTTGGAAATCTATCTTTTCGAAGATGAAGCCAAACTAAGTCTCCTTCCTCAAAAATTATTTCTCTCTTCCCTTTGTTGTTGTATTTTGTGTACTTCTCATTTTGTTGTTGTATTTGGTTTTTAATCTTCTCATGCATTTTCTTGACAAAATCAGCTTTGATTACTCCTTCCTTATGCACAAAATCTTGTGGATTAGGAAGGGGTATTAAATCCATAGGCGTGAGAGGATTAAAACCATATACGACCTCAAAAGGAGAAGCATTAGTAGTTTTGTGAACTACTCTATTGTAAGCAAATTCAATGTGGGGAAGGTACTCATCCCAAGATTTGTGGCTTCCCTTCATGATAGCCCTAAGCATAGTTCCAAGAGATCTATTGACTACTTCGGTTTGACCATCCGTTTGAGGATGACAAGAAGTTGAAAATTGTAGTCTTGTTCCAAGTTTACCCCAAAGAGTTTTCCAAAAGTGGCTTATAAACTTGGGATCTCTATCGGACACTATACTTCTAGGGATACCATGGAGTCTCACCACTTCTCTAAAGAAGAGTTTAGAAATATTTTGAGCATCATCCACTTTGTGGCATGGAATAAAGTGGGACATTTTGCTAAAACGGTCCACTACCACAAAGATAGAGTCATGGCCTCTTGCAGTCCTAGGAAGTCCTAAAATGAAATCCATGCTAATGTCTTCCCAAGGAGCATTTGCAATCGGCAAAGGGGTGTAGAGTCCATGCGGCATTGTTCTAGACTTTGCTTTTAAACATGAGATACATTTAGAACAATGTCGTTGGACATCTTTCCTCATGTGTGGCCAACAAAATTTTGCTTTTAAAAGATCTAGAGTCTTATCAACTCCAAAATGGCCCATGAGTCCCCCTTCATGTGATTCTTTAACAAGGAGTTTTCTATGTGTTCCTTGGGGAATGCAAAGTTTTCCTTCTTTAAAAAGATATCCCTCGGACACATAGTAACCTCCTTGTGCTCTATGTAGACATTGAGCATAGATGGATGAGAGTTCTTGGTCTTCTTGGTAAAGCTCTCTTATGTGGTCAAATCCAAGAATTTGGGCACCTAGTTTTGAAAAGAGTGTGTGCCGTCTTGAAAGAGCATCGGCCACTATATTGGTGCTCCCTTTCTTGTATTTGATTACATAAGGAAATTGTTCAAGAAATTCCATCCATTTAGCATGTCTCTTGTTGAGCTTGTGTTGGCCCTTTAAATATTTTAAAGACTCGTGATCACTATGGATAACAAATTCTTTGGACACAAGGTAGTGTTCCCAAGTCTTTAGGGCTCGCACAAGAGCATAGAGCTCTTTGTCATAGGTGGGGTAGTTGAGGGTGGCACCATGGAGTTTTTCACTAAAATAAGCAATGGGGTGTCCACCTTGCAACAAAACCGCACCTATGCCTACCCCCGATGCATCACACTCTATCTCAAAAGTTTTGGAAAAATTTGGAAGAGATAGAATGGGTGCATTGGTGAGTTGAGCTTTGAGCCTTTGAAAGGCTTGCTCATGCTTTTCATTCCAACAAAATGCAACATCTTTTTTCACAAGTTCATTCAAAGGAGAAGCTAGGCTAGAAAAATTAGGTACAAACCTTCTATAGAAGCTAGCTAACCCATGAAAATTTCTTACATCACTTACATTTTGTGGAGTTGGCCACTCACGGATGGCTTTGATTTTCTCGGGATCTACATGTACCCCCTTTTTGTTAACTATGAAACCTAAGAAAACTACACTATCTACACAAAAGGTACACTTATCCCTATTGGCAAAAAGACTATTTTTCCTAAGAACTAGAAGAACTTCTCTAAGGTGACTTAGATGGTCTTCTAGGCTTTTACTATAGACTAAGATATCATCGAAGTAAACTACTACATATTTACCTATACAATCTCTCAAGGTGTGATTCATAAGCCTCATGAATGTGCTTGGAGCATTAGTAAGCCCAAAGGGCATCACCAACCACTCGTATAATCCAAATTTGGTCTTAAAAGCGGTTTTCCACTCATCACCCTCCTTGATTCGAATTTGGTGATATCCACTTTTAAGGTCAATCTTGGAGAATAGAGTTGACCCATGCAATTCATCAAGCATATCATCAAGCCTCGGGATTGGATGCCTATACTTGATGGTGATGTTGTTGATTGCTCTACAATCACAACACATACGCCATTTTCCATCTTTTTTTGGCACCAACAAGACAGGTACAGCACAAGGGCTTAGGCTCTTTTGAACCCAACCCTTCTCCAACAAGTCTTGAACTTGTGATTCTATCTCCTTTGTTTCCTCAGGGTTGGTTCTATAAGCAGGCCTATTTGGTAGGCTTGCCCCCGGTATAAAGTCAATTTGATGTTCTATCCCCCTAAGAGGAGGAAGCCCAATGGGTCCTTCTTGGGAGAATAGATCTTCAAATTCACTCAAAAGGTTTTCTACTTGAGGAGGTAAAACCATGAGTTCACTACTTGTGGCAGTGCATGTAAGTGCTCCTTTACAAAAGATAAGGCTTGGTTGTTCAACAAGAAGCAAGTTTTCAAAAACATTTTCGAGAGGTTTTTCTTGTTGACCAACCTTGTGGGAAGGAACACTCTTCTCCCACGCCTTTCTATCCCTAAGGATTTTCTCTTTTTCTAGCTCTCTTTTTTTTTTTTGTTTTCCTCATCCCTCTTTTGTTTCATTTGTATTTGGTATTTCACCACTTGAGAATGTGGTAAAGGACTAAGTACAAACTTCTTATATTTATGGGTGAAGGAAATCTCGTTAGTGAGACCATCATGCAAGGTTTTCTTATCAAATTGCCATGGCCTCCCTAATAAGATATGGCAAGCTTCCATAGGCACTACATCACATAAAACTTTGTCTTTGTAGTTCCCTATGGAAAACTTGATTTCCACTTGCTTGTCTACATGTAGTTCCCCATTTTCATTAAGCCATTGAAGTTTGTAAGGTTTTGGGTGAGGAACTACTTGTAGCTTAAGCTTTTCAACCATCCTAGCACTACAACAATTACAACTAGATCCACTATCCACAATGAGGGAACATATATTTTCTAAAACATTGCATCTTGTATGAAAGATGTTCTCCCTTTGTGTTTCCATGGATGTGCTAGGGTGATTGTTGAGGGTTCTCCTAATCATAAGCAATTCTCCCTCTAGTGGAGCTACCCTCTCATCCTCTCCCCCTTCCTCTTTCTCACTAGGCTCATCCTCGCCACTAGTGTACTCGTCTACACCTTTTAAAAACAAAGTCCTTTGGTTTGGACATTGTGCTTGCACATGCCCCCTACCATAGCACTTAAAACACTTGACATCTCTGGCTCGGATGGGTGGGGTTGAGGTTTCTTTGATGAAGGGCTTGGTAGGCTCTTTTGGTTTTTCCTTGGATGTACTACCCTCCCTTCTAAACTCTTTCTTGGGATAAAAGCTAGAATAGGGGCTCACCTTTTGACTTGAGGTTTTGCGCAAGTTTTGTTGCTCAACTTTAATGCAAAGTTGAACCAAATCATTCAAGTCTTGATAAGGTAAGAGCTCTACTCTATCTCTTATCTCAAGTGATAGGCCACTAAGGAACCTAGCTATGGTGGTTTCCTCTAATAGAGGCTCTCATCATATAGAGCTCCATCTTTTGTCTATACTCCTCTACGCTCATATTTCTTTGTTGGAGTCTTTGGAGCTTGTCCATCAACTCCCTATGGTAGTAAGAGGGTATATGTCAACGTCTTAGGGCTCCCCTAAGGTCATTCCAGTATGTAATGGAAGGTTCCCTATGAAGACGTCTATCTCTTTCGAGAGAGGTCCACCAATACATGGCATTCCCTTGGAAGCTAAGGGTGGCTAAGGGTACTTTTCGTTCCTCACTTACCCTATGGCAAGCAAAAAGTTGCTCTACCTTCATCTCCCAATCTAGATATACTTCTACATTTTCCTTTCCATGAAAATGAGGTAGGTCTACTCTTGTTTCCCTTGGCACTTCTTGTTCCCTTTGCCTAGTTCTTCTAGGGGGTGGTTGGTAATAATCATTGATTCTACGACTTCCCTCCCCTAGAGACTCAATACTTTGAGAATGGGATGCATGAGTTTTTTTTGATTTTTGTGATTTTTGTGATTTCTCTTCTTGAGCTTTAGCCAACTCATTGATTTTGTTCTCATTCTCCAATTGTCTAAAAGATATCAATTGTACCGCTTGGGATACTTCTTTTAAAAGAGTTTTCAAAGATTTTACTTCACTTTCTATAGACTTTGGAGAGTGAGAAGAAGAAGACATGGCTAAAACTTTGTGTATATAGGTGTTTTACTTTGAGAAAGTTTAGGAAAGTTAGAGAAGGTAGTTTTCCAGGTAAGGGAGGTGAGTCACAAAGGACTACTTAAGTACCAAGCCTTTTCCTTGCCAAAAACTATCCCCCAATATCTTCACACAAGACTTTCTCTTAGTGAAACACTTAGAACACAAATAAGTTGAGAAATAAATGCAAGAAAACAATGCAAGCTAACTATGCAATCAAAGCTAGTCGGTATAGCACAAAATTAAACAATACTAAGCATGCAAAACGTTTCTACCGAAACAAAAGAAAAACAAGTTCAAACAAGCAACAAATTACTAAGCAAAATTACTATGCTATTCGGCCCTAGGTGAGGCTTCTTGGACACTTTGAGCCCTTGAAGACACACTCACCGTCTAAAACGTAATTTAAAAGAGGTAATTAACAATAAACCAAGTTGTAAAGGAGATAAGAAAACCCCCTTTGTTGTTCCTCTTTTTGGTTAGTGCACTTTCTTTGTTGTCTTGATTGTTGATCTTCTAGGTGTTTGTAGTGTTTGTTTCAAGGAAGCTTGTTTCGGCCTTAGCTTTGACTCCTCCTTAGAAAGTTGGCTTTAATTCTCCAATTTCCAGCACCTATTCACAAGGGTTTAACCTTAAACCAAGTCAATTTCCATGCACATAAGCACCAAGAGAGAATTAAATTCCAGCACCCAAAATGAGAGGTCAAGAAACAAAAGCAAGAAACAAATTTAATTGAAAGAAAACAGTACCACCAAAAGGATTTATAATATGACAACTTAGAAAGAGATTCAAGAAATTAAAGCAAACAATTAAAGGTAGTCAATAAAAGTTGGCACACAAAAGGAATTCCTAAAGAAAAGCACTAGATTAGATGACCAAATAAAAAAAAAACAGCACCACTGGAAAATGTTGTGGGCCAGAAAACGTGTTTGTTCCCCGATTTATGCTGAGCTGTAATTGTAAAATTTGTTTCTGAAATTTGGATGCAAGAAAATTCAGGATCTTATCTAAATTTTGGCTTTGGAATCACCTAAAACGCATGCACCATTTTGTTTTAATAATTTTTGCAAATTTGGTGTGCAGTTAGGCCAGCTGGAGCGCTCAAGATTTGCACTCTGATTTTGTAAGATTTATCATTTTTTTTCTGTTGCTTCTTTTGACCTCATTCTTTTTTTGTCTTTTCTATAACACTTTAAACTTGCATTTTCCAGAAAATCAGAATTTTCCTATGGGTGGAAATTTTTTTTTAAACAAAACAGCCCAGAACAGAGAGATGATACAGGGGAAATCTGGAAAACTGGAAGAAAACAGCAAGATGACCAAAATTAACACAATGGAAAATGTATGAATGGAAATTGTGTAAGAACTAAGACACAATTATGAACTCAAACTAAAAATAAAAAGCACCAAAGGATCAAAATAACAGCAGATTAAAGCAATATAAAGAGACCCAAAAGCAAGAAACAATCAAGCCAATAATAGGACTACTAAGAATTGTTGACAAATATGGATTCACATGACTTGACACAACATTTATAGATTCAGAAAATAAAGACTCAAAAGCATAAAATGAAGCAATTATAAGAAAGCAATAAGGACTCAATTTCCTAAAAGAAAAACAACCACACAATGGTGTAAGGAATCCTATCACAAGCTGCACAGAATTTGTTCAAGATCAATTGAACAATTGTGCTTTGGTTGGATCTTCCATAAGCACACCAAGAACAATTTAAAATATAAAAACAGCAAGACAAGTAAGGAATTGAAATGACAAAGATGAAATAAAGAAGAACTGAAATTAAAAGACCAAGCTACTCATCTTGAAGAACCAAAAGCTCATGATACCAAATGATGGCATTTCATGTGTTCTTCTTGAATCAAAGTAGTGAAAGTGATGCGGAAGTAATGGGTGAGTGAAACAAAGCCCTCCTAGGAGTTGTGTTGGCTTTGAAGGTGCATGATGAGTATGGGTTTGAGAGGTTCGGCCAGCTCAAGGGAGAAAGGTGAAAGGATTGAAGTTTATAGCCTAGATTTCTAGGAGAAGTAAAGCTAGTGCACAAAATTGGCAGCATAACAATACTCAATTAAACTTGTCAAATACAATGAGTTAGCCTTCCTATTTATAGGCGTTTGGGACGTAAATGATAAGCTACATTACAAGGAAAAGAAAACCAAAATTAAATCTAAATTCTAGGGTGCAATGACCGGCCATACACAACCCTAGTTTCTAGAAGGTTTCCATCCAAAATGCTTCCTACACTATCCTATCTACTAAGTACCCCCAATGGGCCTTTATGCAAACATATACAAAGCCTTCTCTCTTCCATCTGTGGCCTCATTTGCTTGTGTTTGAATATGTTTGGCCATTGATCTTGTAAGGGGACCTAGACGGTCTAGCTCCAAGGGTAGCCTCCCTCCTTCACGTCCTAGACGCTCACCTTCACGTCCTAGACGCTCACCTTCACGTCCTAGACGCTCACCTTGGTCTTGGTCTTGGTCTAGACGCTCTCCTTGGCTTGCTTGGGTAGGTGTGCTTGGCCCTCTTCCATCATCTGTCTCCTTCAGCTTCTGCATCTTAGACAAGGTAAGGTTGGATGCGACGAGATATCCCCAAGGCACATTGACGCGTGCTTCAGCAGAGGGTCCTTCTCCATGTTCTCCAGCCTCTCCTGATCCTGGAAGGATTGCAGGGCCCGCTGAAGGAAGGTAGACAGGTCAACAAGAGGTGCACCGTGATCACCCTCTGAAGCATTCTCCCCCTACCCTCTTGTACCACAAAGTCACGAGGGGAAGAGGCACTGGAAGGGTGCTCCCTATAGGAAGGGGCACGATCGTCCGAGCCTGAAGGCGAGGGAATCACGGCATCAGCTTTCCGCTTCCTCTTGAAGACGAGGCCTGAGCAGGTGTCCTCGTCTTTAGAAGTAGCGACCTCAGCTACCCCCTTCTGCCTTTGGTCTACGGGGGCTGGGGCAGAAGGGCCTGGAGCAGAGGTGGTAGGGGCAGAGGGATCAAGAGCAACCTTGAGTTGAAGAGCCACAACAACTAACTGCCTCCTCTTCTCAACATTAAGCACCATGCCTACATATGAAGACAAAAACACATAAGAATCTAAACTAGTAACGCACACAAGTAAAGAGACGCTCAAACAAAGACAGGGGAAATGGGGATACCAATATAGCCCTTAATGGATTTGGGGCTGTACTCGAGCTTGATCAACTCAACGGTGCTAAACACCCCTCCCAGGCTGGAGAAGAACTCGCACACTTCTTAGTCACGCGGGGTCAGGTCTTCGAGGAACCTAGGTTTCTTGAGCCCAGGTTCTTTCACCCAGTAGAGAGGATCCCGTCCAACAGGGTGGGGTTGAATTTGCTGCAACGAATTTTGAAGAACTTCCCTTTGAAGCCCTTGTATGATTGCTGGAAGAAGGACAATAGTACTCTTCCAGCGACCTCGTTGAAGCTCATCCACAACTTCTTCCCTGGACTCTTAGCCTCGAAGAAGTACAGAAAGACATCCACCGATGACATATAGCCAGAGTGGTCGCATAGAATAGAGAAGGCCCTGACGAATGCCCAGTTGTTGGGATGTAGCTGGGCAGGGGCCATGTTGACCTCGGTAAGAAGTGCGCGTTCAAAGCCCGTGAATGGTAGGCGAAGCTTGAGACTATTGAAGATGGTGGAGTATATGAAGAAGAAGGGACCTTTTGGGTCGACGATTCATCAATGGACACAAGTTTGCTTTTCCTACAAGGCAGGACTTTCACGAACCTGTCATGCTCCTTCCTGAAAATACGAGTTTTATGACTGGTCTCACTCTCCTTATACGCTGCTATATCCTCAATGGAGGTGATTTTGGAGGTTTCAGCTAGAAGGCTGTCAGGAGCCCAGTGGTATAGAGATTTGTAGTCGATGGAAGGAGTTGGGTTTTGAGTAGGTTTTGTTGGAGCCATCTGTAGAAGAAAAGCTAAAGAAGGGGAAGGAAAAAGGAAGAAAAGGGCAGAGTTTAGAGAAAAAAGTTAGTGCGCTTCAGAAACATTAAAAAAAACCAGAGAGATGCGAAAACGAAGAACAAAAACCATAGAGTGCAGAAAACATAAACAGTCCTAAAACAGTTAAAGCATGTTATGAGCATTGGAATAGTAAGACTAAGGCGATTATGAGATAAAAGGCATACCTTGGAGTAATTGCGAGTTGAAGAGTTGGAGTAAGCGAGGAGAGAAGGCCGAGTATTCTGAGAAATGAGGGTTCGAAGAAATGAGAAGTCTAAGAGAAGTAATGAAACAGTGAAAAGAGCGTAAAATTTGAGGGGTTTAAGGTATCAGAGAAGTGCAAGCAGCAACGAGCCTCGACCGTTGATCTTGCCACGTGTACGCTGGTGAAAAAGTATGGTGAGACGTCACGTCAATGCGTTGTGCACATCCTGTCACTCGTTCGCCACGTAGGTCGCCCATGGCGACCACTTAGCCTCTTCGCTAAAACAAGTTACAACTCGAGCTTAAGGGGCTTGTGTACTGGCCATACCTCGGACATCAGCGTCATACATCAACGTCAGACATTGACATCGGACATCGGTGGTCTGATCGCATTAATAATGAGTGTTCACCCAGACGTAAGAGGGACCTAAGTCACGGGAGGGTTCATGCATGTGGTGTGTATAATACGTTCAGGTCTAGCACAAGTAAGTACCCCTTGGGGGCGCTAAGGCTCGTAAGGGTTAGGGTTTCCAAGGAGAGACCACATGCATGGCACGTGAATACTTAGGGCACCCATATAACAGATGGTCCAGCAGCGCTGGTGCATGAGTTGGTACCCTGGTGGCCATACTGTTAAGATTATGCACTCCAGAAGAGGCAAGTCCTGTGCAGCAGCTGCGCTAAGCTTGTGTAAGGCGTCACAGGATGCCTCACCAGTAACCCTAATTCCACTTAAGGAAAGATCCTCGTGGGATAGAGAGTTGACCTAGACACAACCTATATAAAGGATGGTAAGAACCCTAGAAAGGTACGTCGTTTCTAAGACTGAAACTGCTTTTACATACTTTACTGTTTCTTAGCCCAGTACTGACTTGATCGTCGGAGTGCAATCAACAGGTAGGCCCCCCTCTATTTCAACGGAGCCACTCTCGACCACCCAAGGAGAGAGTAGAAACCACCAGGAAATAGGAGGAGCCACCATCTGCCTTTGAAGTCAACGACGGCTGAGTCAATCGATGAGAACAGTGATAATAAACTAGGTTTTCAAAAGCAAAAATCAAAATCAAAATTTTAAGTTTTAAGTTTTAAGTGTTTTTTACATGCTAGCTTGAGTGAAAGTTTGATCGCTTGAGCGAGATTGAACTTGAGAGCACCCAAAATTTCATCCCAGGCCTTGCCTGAGTGAGTTTCCTTCTCGCTTGGGCAAAAATGGACGAGAGCACCCCATCTTCTTTCCATTTTATTCTCGCTTGAGCGAGAATTATCTCGCTTAAGTGAGATTTGTAGAAAAATATGCATAATGTTTCCTAATTTCATCATTCAGAGTCAATAAAAAACAATTTCAATAACTCATTCACTTCAAGAGTAACTTGCACTATATCAACTATACAAATGAACCAATTTTTCAGATTCAAACAAACATCTACCATAAATCATCCATATTAAAATCAACATATTCACATTTTATTTCAAACATTACCCTACATTACTCATAAACAATCAATCCTGCAATAAAATTTGAAATTGGTGAGCACGTCACCCCCACATCCAGATCTTCTAACCTAGGATTCTACTTGAAATTAAAACTAACTTCCCTTAACTGAGTTAGAACATGCGCTCACTAAAAGTTCCAAACCTACCAAAAGCTCAAGGGTAGGCCCCATAAAGTCCTGATAAAGAATCTAACTGTATCACTAGGACCCTGAGCTAACAACGATTAACCCTGAAGCTAAAAGAGTCACATGCATAGCCTGGAAAAAACAAATCTAACAAGTTCAAAATGTGACTCAAAGAGAATAGCAAAAATAAACTTATTTTATCAAAGATTTCGATTAAGCAATATTGTAGTTTCACTACCACAAGTCTAATAGCGAATTTTGATTGTCAAACAAACTGAGCGATAAGGTCAGAATCTTATAGAGAAGGAAGAGAAAAGAAAAAGAGAAGTTTTAGAGAGATGATGTTCTTTTTTTTTAAATGAAAATTGAATAACTGAATTTTCTATTTAGAACTCTTTTTGTTTTAATAATGAAATATTGAGGTGTCATTTAAAATATACCACTCCTACCCCAAGACTATTTTTCTCGGTCCTTACAATATTAGTTTTGAATTGTATAATATTTGAAAAAGAAAAAGAGTAACTTTTTAAAAAAATTCATTTTTAAAAATTGCTCTACAAATAAAATAATTTTGTGATGTATTAAAAATAAATTATATTACAATCATTAAAAACTATAATTAGTAATAACATAGGTCATATAAAGAAAATAAACTATAAACACTTAAGTAAATTATTTTTTTAATAAAATATAATAATAATATAAGTAACATATTAAATGAAAACTAAATAAGAATAATACATGTAACTATCTTATTTATGAAAAATCATAAATACTAGGACTGAGAAAAATAGTCTTCGAGTAGAAATGGTACAATTAAAATGACACCTGAATATTTTATTATTAAAGTGAAAAGACTGTATAAATAGAAATTTAGTTATTCAGATTTGATTTTAAAAAGAATCACCATCTCTCTAAAAACTCCTTTTTCCTTTCCTCTACCTTCTCTCTAAGATTCTGACCACCTCGCTCATCAGTTTGACGATCGGAGTCTGCCATCAGATTCCTAACAGTGAATACTACAAGACTGCCCGATCAAAATCTTTAATAGAGTAAGTTCATTTTTTCTCTTCTTTATGAGTCAAATTTTGAACTTGTTAGATTTGTCTTTGGACAGGCTTTGCATGTGACTCTTTTAGCTTCAACGTTAATCTCTGTTAGCTCAGGATCCTAGTGGTATAGTTAGATTTTTTACCAGGACTCTGTGGTGCAGGTTAGGCTACCCTTGAGCTTTTGGTAGTTTGAAGCTCTTAGGGAGCATCTGCTCAAGTTTAGGTAAGGGAAACTAGTATAAATTTTCAATAGAACCCTATGTTAGAAGATTTGGATGTGGGGCGACGTGCTCACCAGTTCAAGTTTTGGTTTGCAAGATTTATTGTTTATGAGTAATGTGGTACTATTTGAAATAAGATATGAAAAATATTGATTTTGATATAGATGATTTATGGTAGAGGATTTTGTTTGAATATTAAAAATTTAGTTGGTTTGTATAGTGGATTAGTGCAAGTTACTTTTGAAATGAATGAGTTGTTGAAATTGTTTTGTTTGACTCTGAATGGCGAAATTTGACAAAATTATGCAGATTTTTCTGCATATCTGGCTTAGGCGAGAAATTCTCGCTAAAATGGAAAGAAAGAGGTGCTCTTGGCTTGATTCTCACTCAAACGAGTAAATTCTCGCTCAAGCGAGACTTGGGATGAAATTCTGGGTGCTCTCGGCTTGATTCTCGCTCAAGCTAGAATCCCTGAAAAAAAAACTTAAAATTTTTATTTTTGCTTTTGAAAGCCTAATGTATTATTGTTTATTGTTTTATATGAAAATTTAAAATCTTATCTAAAGATATAATTAAAGGAACTTAGTTTTGTATTTTAGTGAATTTTGAGATATATTTTGATTGCTTTGAAAAATCTAAAATATGATGTGATTGAATAGTGCATAGATGTATTACATGAGATATGGAATGATGTGAAAGTGTAATCAAGGCATAATATTTTCAGGAAAGGAAATACTGTGTCGAGATTGTTTTTAGGGCGTATTGATCTATGAGTATCCTGTGAATGAGACGATCCTAACTCTACTGATATAATAAAATCACATAGATGAAGTTATTCAGTTGGTGAGAGTAGAAGGAGGTCCATTTTGTCTGAGTCTGAGACTTGAAAGAACTGATCTGAGCAGATGAAATGGATTTACCCTGTCATATGAGATGATGAGACATTGAGATGAGTATGCGCATGGCTGTGTGGATTTCATAGCGAGTAGTATGACAAGTGCAGGTCTCTAGATGCTAAGTTCAATACACGAGTCTTCCAGAAGTAGAGTCAAGTGTCTACGTATTATGAGTCAGTAGAAGTCTGACATGAGAAATATGAGTTGTGAATTTCTTGGATAAACACTTGATGGTTATGTGAAATGTTGAGAAATGGTACGAGACTTGATGAATTTTGTGTATTAATTTGAAATTGAAATTATGTAGATTTTTTATAACTAGCTTACCCTTTTGCTTTGTTTTGTGGTTGTTTTCTTTAATATGTGATAATCGTGTATTTACACGGGAGCAGAAGATATTACAGGTGATAGAGTTACTCAGTGAGAAGCTGGATGATGAAAATGTTTTTTTCTTTTTAAAAAAATTTGTTTTAATTTTATGTAAACACTTAAAGTCTTATAAAGAGAGAGATATTTTGAAATATATTTTAAGGAAGTAAAAATATATTGAAATATTTTTAAGCTATTTTTAACGCATTTACCAATATAATTAATAATAACATGGTTATTTAAATGTATTTTTGAAATGAAACATCACTCGTAATTAACCTTTTTGTTTATGCAGTTTAGTTTATGATGCTATTTCTTCATATGTAAGTTAAGGGATGGATTATGCATATTTTTGAAAATAAAAGTTGATTATGGAAAAGATTGGGATATAGGAGGGTCTAGTAAGTAGAAGGAATGAAGTTTATTGAAAGATAACAAAGGGATATGAAAATAATATTTATGTGCTTTCACGTCTAATTCTGAACTTCTTAAGGGTTCTAACACTTTTCTAACAAGAAATCAATGCTTTTCATATATGCGATGTTAAAGTTTGTATAAAACAGGGAAGTGAAGATATGCAAATAATAATGGTTACAAAATGGAGTCAGAATAAGCCACAGTTCATTATGGTTTTTGTGCCAAGATAGCTGTCAATGTTTCCAAAACAGCTAGTTACGAATCCTGAATAATAAATGTAAATTAACATAGATATACGTGCATATTTGCTATCTGGCTATGCTACAGTATACTAGAATATTGCATCCACTGAAAACTAGTATGCTGGATAACAACATTATATAGTGGAGCACACAAAAAACAAATAATGCTGTCACTAAAAAATCTCTTCATTAAAATAACCATGCATAAACAATTGGTAATACAAACTTTTAAACGATTCACAGAAAAAGAGCTTCTTCATCTTCACTCATAAACCAAGAAGAAGACAAATAGATATTTTATGTTATCCATATACAACTGGAATCGTGATTTAAGTATGATCACAATTTGCACTGCATTATTCATTCACGCAAGGCAGGGGTAAAAAGGTGGAAGATAAATACTATGTCTACAACTAGAAGGTGGTGGTGATGGAGCGAGTCACAGCATAGTTGAAGGCATTGTTATTAGTCAGGGAAAACTGGCTACATATCTCAATGTTGTAGTAACACCCAATGGAATGGCTTTTACTAACAACTGCTATACTTGGTGGGAGGAAGCACCATCTCCAAGGCAATTAATAAAGGGTGCTTAGGCTCACACTTTCAAGTTTCACACTTAATTAGAAGAGCTCAACCAATTGAAGACCCTTTTGTTGTTTTGTTTTGTTTAGTTTTTCTTTTTCTTTTTCTTTTCTCTCTTACTGGCGAATGAGTTACTACTACGTAAGGGAGTTGAGGATAAGGTTGCAGATCCTTGAGGTACCTTCAAGCCAATCGTGCATCACCACCTCTCCCAATCAGGATGCAGCCTTTCAGAACTTTACAAAGATATTGAAAAAACAAAACCCATTTAAGTTCCTGTTTCTGCATACATACATAAATACATTACATAGCTGATAACATACATAGCGTGCACTGCTTCTGCAACAACTGAGTGATAAATTAGGCAGGCAGCACCTCAGGGTGCGTTTAATTCTTTTCACCTCTTCTTAATAGTGCTGTGCTGCTATTGATATGATGGGACTTTATCTTTGGGTTTTGATCGATGCCGCTATCCTCATGTCCTTCATCTGTGCTCTTTTGGACTTTTGCAATTAACCAGGGGAGAGAGATATCAACTCAGACTCACTTCAAGACCCATCATTTTCTTTCTGCCTTCTTTAATATCCATATGAGGTTTTTCACTTATGGGCCAAAACTATAATAATACAACCCTTTTTTCGTGTTTGTGTGTGAGGTGTTGTTGTACACATTTGCTGCTTTCTTGTCTTTTTCTGCCCCTTTGTCTTTTTTCAGGTCCCATTCTGTGAGTGAGTCTGCCCTCTTGAAACCTGTGATTTCCCTTGGAGCCATTAGGGTCCGGGGAAGAATTTTCAAGCCTTTCTTCCTTTTTCATGTGTGGTTTTTAAAAGGGTGTATCAGGTTCCCGTTTGAGAAATTTTTTCAAAAGCCTTTCCTTTTTGGAGGTTATTGAAACAAGGACAACGTAGATTCTTGACAGTATTCTCTTCTCTTACACCTTTCTGCTTTTTAATTCCCAATGAAAGGGAAAAAAATATATATTTTATCTTATTGGTGGGTAACCATGATCACATTTGGGTGAAAAAAAAGTTTCTACACATCTGTGTCTATATATACTGAAATAGATAACTGTGTTATCTATCAC
Organism: Phaseolus vulgaris; assembly: GCF_051622355.1. NCBI lineage: Eukaryota > Viridiplantae > Streptophyta > Magnoliopsida > Fabales > Fabaceae > Phaseolus > Phaseolus vulgaris. Next base: position 14,812,382 of record NC_143500.1, read on the forward strand.
AGTATCACTCCCTCTTACCTCAATACACTTCCCTTGTTTTGTTTCCTCACAAGCACCCTTATCTGTATTTGCAGGCAGCAGAAGAGATTGCAGAACTAATAGAAAGCAATGGCAGATTGGAGTGGTTTTCTGAACAAAAGCAGCGGTTTTGGTGGGGGATCAATGAGGAATGAAGATTTTGACGAAGAAGATGTGTGGGGGGGTGTGACCATGGAGAGGGAGAGGGACTATATGTGCCCAGAAAGGGGGGTATCTAAGGAGTCCTCCGATTCTTCTTCTGCATGGTGCATGCCAACCTCTCCAAGAAAGATCCCAAGGACTAATAATGTCACACTACACTCCTTGGAATCTGATTCAAATGTGGTTCAAAGATCCTCAGCACCTATGGACATTCCTGATTGGTCTAAAATTTATGGGAAAAAGGGTGTTGAGGAGGAGGGTGTAAACAAGAAGTTTGATTTTGGTTATGGGGATCATCATCACTATCTTGATGATTATGGCGACAATGATGATGATGATGAGCAGGATGATATGATTCCTCCTCATCAATGGATTTCTAGGAAACTTGCAAGGAGCCAGATTTCCTCTTTCTCTGTGTGTGAAGGGATAGGGAGAACACTGAAAGGGAGAGATCTTAGCAAAGTGAGAAATGCTATTTTGACCAAAACAGGTTTCATAGAATAGTTGGTGGATTCAGCACTATGAATCATGGTCATGTCATCATCAGCTTCATGTTTGGCATGACCACAACCAAGTCATCAGCATTGTCTTACTAGGATCCCATGCAATCTTCTTTTATGTGTTTGATTATTGGCACTCATGTATGGTATGTGAGGTCCTGCTGCTGTGGAACTCACTCGTGATAGAGCCTGTACGTGAAAGCCAGAGGTGTCCTTTTTGTTTTGTTTTGTTTTTATTTTATTTTATTTTGTTTTCTTGTTCTAAATTTTCTGGGAAAAGGAAGTTTTAGGGAAAGGAAAAAGGAGGAGTGGCAGCCTCTGAAATTTTGTCTGAATCTGTATTGGACTGAGGCCAGTGGAGTACACTCTCTGTTGTTACTGAGTTTAATACTCTTCAAGTTTTCACTTCTGCTTGGTTCATCATTAGTTAACTATTAATGATTTAGACTAATATTTTCTCTTCTCCTCATTCTTGCATGATCTCTATTACTATTTTGTTTATACTCTATCATTGTCATCTTCATTCAGCTACAATCCCCACATCTCTGTACTTATTGTAAAACCATGGTTTGCATATTCAACTCATCATTGCTTTGGAACCTAATTTAAGCCTTCAGTACAAGTAAACCAAAACCACCCACCACAACAACATTTTTTTTTAATTGTTACATAAAGTTTACTTTTTCTATTTCTTTAAAACAAAGTTTAATCACCTATTTTGTTTCTAAGATTTGAAATTATTTTTTTTCAAACTTTCAAAAATTATTTCTTTTAAAATAAAAAAAATGTACATTTTTTTTCCAAATATTGAACTTAAAAGATAAAAGTATTTTTTTAGTATTGTTTTTAGGTCAGTTCTTCAATAAATTTCACAGGTTAAACTCAAATGTTTTTATAAATTGAAAATATTTTTTGAAAATTTTAAAAGGTAATTATAATTTTTCATATTTCAATTTTTAGAAATTAAAAATATAACTAAACATTTTTTTTTTAAATGGCGAACATGACATCGTTTCCATCAGAGATGCAGGGACCACCATTAATATATATGTTGCAAGTTATGAAAGGTGAGAATGATGGTTGCAAGGAGTGTTTGAACCACTAAAAGATAAAGTTGCATTCTTCTTTTTTCTTTCGAAATCTTTCTGATAGAATATTAAGTGTATTTGGATAAACTTAAAAAGTGACTTTGTAGTCTTTTTTTATGTTAGGTAAGAAATTGAAAGCTTTATTGTTTATTTAAATATCTTGTTACCTGAAAAATGCTTTTAAAAAATGCTAAAAAAACTCAATAAACCAGTCGAAAGTGTTCTTGGAGATCTTGGTGACTTGTGCCTTCAATGATAAATTGGGAAAGAAAATTTTCATTCATTTATAGTTTGTAATATTCTATGCAAAATAATTCAATCATCCATAATTCCAAGTTGAAAAAAAAAATATTAACACAATTTTGTTTTATTATGACTATTACTTGACATATCCATGAGTTACGAAAATAAAATTTACTGACAATGTTATTAAAATAAGATATATATAAAGTAGACTCATTAAAATCGTTTTTGTTTTTTTCATGAATTTATTCCAATTTTACCCTTATTTACTATATCTCATTTTATTAGTACAATGAAATATTTTGTTATTTTTATATATGAATTACTTCAAAAATAAAATTATTTTTTAATTTAATATTAATGTACCGTTTTTATACGCAAACTGACTCCCTCACTCTTTTCTTAATTCCTCATTTTAAGGCAAAAATAAGAGGAAAGAGAGAGCATACTCTCATACTTTTTCATACCAAATCTCACATATCAAATAAAATAATCTTCATTTCCAATCACTATCTTCACTCCAAAACCATTATTCTTTTGTATCTACCATCAAGTCAATCCTAACTTTAACGTGAACATTATCACACCCTTCGATTCCAAAACTATCAATGGAAGAAGAGAAAAAACTTGAAGAAGAAGAAGAGAGACTCAATCTGGAGAAGAAGAAAAAAAAAGGTTGTTTAATCAATTCATCATTTTTCTTTTACATGTTATTTTTTGTTTTTCATTTTTGACTCATTCAAAATTACTTCTATATATATGTTAAATTTCTATCATCGTGAAAGTTGAGTAAAAGAGGAAAATGCAGATACACAGGCGCAGTTGCACTTGTGTTTCCACTAGTTAAGATAAGACGAATACGCATCACAACCCTTTTTTAGTTTTTATAATAAAATAGGAAAATGTTTTTGTTAAAGGCAACTCTTTTACTCAGGTTGGGCCGTCACTGGCTCGTTTTCTCTTTCTGTTATTTTTTGTTTTAGACACTGCTTTTTCTATATATGCACGTACTTATTTACTATTTTACACACTGAATGCAATTTAATTTCTCACAGTTATTTGACTCCCTTGTACGTTTTCTCCTCTCTTTATTATGATCTTATGATCTTTTTCTGTTAATAGGGTTCACTGCTCCTTTTGTCTCACACACTCAGAGTGTTTCTATTAGCTTGATTCTTGCACTCATGAACTCTATTATGGTATCAAAGCTCTTCATCCGATAAAGAGCTCTACTACGTCCCTTTGATATCTTCTTCTTGTGTTCCTTTTCTTTATCTATTTTTCATTTTTCTTTCTTTCTTCGTGCATCTTGATCATTTCTGGGTCGTTTTGTTTTTCTTTTTGCAGATAATGGCTAACAATAATGCTACTTCGTCCACGCAATCAGAACAACTTGTAAGTAGCTACTTGTATCTGCACCCTAGTGAGAATCTCATCGCATCCCTGGTTTCCCTATTTCTTGATTAAGCCAACTACCATTCTTGGAGCCGTTCAATCATCATTGCTCTTAGTGCCATGAACAAAGTTGAATTCATCCTTGGAACCCATCCTTGTCCACCAAAGAATAACCCTACCTTTTCGACATGGTCGCGTTGCAATAACATGGTGGCTACCTGGTTAGTTCATTCCATTTCTCTCCCAATTAGGCAAAGTATAATCTGGAATGATTTGAAAACTAGATATTCTCAGGGTGATTTATCTCGCATTTTCGATTTACAATTAGAAGTTGCGTCTTTAAACCAAGATGATCTTTTTGCGACTGATTATTTTACTAAATTGCGCATCATTTGGGATGAATTGGAAAATTTTAGACCTAATCCTCTCTACTGCTTTGTTAAATGTTCTTGTTATGTTCAATTTGTTATAAATCAAAGAAAGTGTGAAAATCGTGCTATGTAGTTTCTTAAGGGTTTGAATGATCAATACAGTAATATTCGATCACATGTCTTGCTTATGCAACTCATTCCCCCAATACCAAAAAAATTTCTCTCTAATTGTACAACAAGAACGTCAGTTGTCCACTGTTTTACCTCTTACAAATATCCATAATGCTAATGTTAGTCGTACTGCTGTGCCCAATAACTTGCTGTGTGGTTTTTGTGGGAAATATGGCGATAATGAGACTATTTGATTTAGAAAGGTTGGTTTCCCTACTACTGATACTAGGAATTCTAGACTCACATCTGATAGAAAATTTTGCACTTACTATAAAAGAATTGGCCACACCAATGACACCTGCTACAAGAAATATGGCTTCCCCCTGAATACAGACCCCAAAACCCAACCCGTACCACTCAGATTCACAACTTAGTTACTACTGATGATGTTTCTCTTAAGCATGTTTCTAAAGAACAGGATGTCAAAGATATTCAACTCACATCTCAATAATATCAATTCTTGACTGACATACTGCGCCAAAATAATTTTGCTGCTCCTTCATCTCAAGGCTAGATCAACCAAGTTGGAACTTTCTCTATTTATGCCCTCAAACCAAATGACTAGTCTCCAACGGGTAACTCTTTCTCCTTTATACCTGATATTCATAATTCGTGGATCCTTGATTCAGGTGCCATTGACCATGTATGCACTGATCTCTTTGTTTTCACACATTACACAAAAATTACCCTTGTTTTAATTAATCTCCCTACTAGCCAAACTGTTTTTGCAAATTATTCTGGTTTAGTAAAGTTTTCTGACAAGTTTTATCTCCTTGATGTGTTATACATGCTTCAATTCAAATTATGCCTTTTTTAACCTCTAAATTATCTCTACAACTTAGATGAACTTTAACTTTCACTTCTACTCAATGCATAATACAGGACAATCTATTGCTGGCTTGCATCTCTTCAGTTCTTTTTTCGTTCTTTCACGCACTACACCACAAAATTTTGTTCCTTATATTAATTGCAATGTTATGGACAAACACTTGTAGCATTATAGAATGAGACACCCTTCTCATGAAAGATTAACTGTCTTGAGTCGTCAATATCCCTTTATAAATGTTGACAAACTGCACTTGTGTGATACACGTAATCGTGCCAAACAAAAGAAATTACCTTTTACTTTAAGTACCTCTGCTACTACTACCATCTTTGATATTCTATATTTTGATATATGGGGACCTTGTCCCATTACATTTATGCAAGTTTTTAAATATTTCTTGATTGTTGTGGATGATTATGTAAAACATGGAAGCTTTGATGAACCAAATTTGTGATGAAGGCTAGATGCTTTGCTGCTTTGATTGAGGCTTAGTTCTAGGGTGTTTAGAATTCTTGTAAAGATCATTCTTAATCCTATGCACAAGCTGAATCAATCTGTTTTAAAAGAGAAAAATGTTTTTCTAAGCAAAGAGAAAAACAACCGGTTGAATTCATGATATAATCAGTTGTTTTACACTTAATTTGTTTAAAGGTTTTCAAAACTGTTTTTGACTTGGTTGACTAACTGTCAAAACCAATTCAACCGGTCAAAACGACATTTCAACCGGTTGATTGTCACATTTCTTAATAGCTTTTCAAAAACTTATTAAATATGTTTTCAGTTGAATTAAAACTGTTTTTGCTCATGATTAACTGCCTAAAACGACTAGATTTAAGAGTTATAAATATGGTTGTTTTTTGTATTAAAAAACACATAGAAAGTGAGATTGAAAACGTTTTTTTAGAAGAGATTTGATTCAATGTTTTGCAAGATTGCCTAAAAGTTGTGCATTGGTTCAAGATTTGATCTTAGGAGCTTTGTGATTCCTGAAATACCAGGTGTAATTTGTTCCTTTTTTATTCTTGTAATTGTTTCTTTTCTATACTTGTAAAGTTTGTAAACCTGTAAGGTGAGAGGGTGTTCTGACTGTGGTTGTGTGAAAGGCAAAAAGGGTAACTGTTCTTGTGTGGTCAAGATCACCTCTTTGTGGCTTTGAGTGTTTGTAATCTGTGATTGATTGCTAGTGGAATACCAGTGGTTGTTCTGGGGACTGGATGTAGCTCAGGGTTTAGTGAACTAGTATAAATTGATTGTGTAATATCTCTCTCTCTCTCACTCATTATAAACTGTTTGATTTTGATTTTTTGTCTCTGTTGCTATAAACAACCAGTTAAAATGTAATTTCAACCGATTGTTTTTCTGCAAACAGTTTTAATTGCTTTGATTGTTTGGCTTCCCTAATTACTCATTCTATTGTTGATAAAACTTCATTCTTAGCTAATCTTTGAGAAAATCTTTTGTCAAATAATTCTTCCCCCCTCTTGTTTAGGCAATTAATTCTAACAATTGGCATCAAGAGCTAGGTTCTTGAAAAATATTCAAGTTCCATTTTTTTTTCTAAAACTGCTTTAATGGCTGATAAACTACCTTTTAGGGAATGTGCTTCAATAAATATACCACCACTATTTTGTGGTGTGAATTACCAAATTGGAAAGTTAGGATGAAGATTTTTATGCACTCCATAGATAAAGGAATTTGGGAAGCAATTGAAAATTGTCCTTTTATTCCTCAAGTTAAAAAAGATGATGTATTTGTTGATAAGCCTCCATTTGAATGGACTGAGGCTGATAGCAAGAAAACAAAGTTTGATTGGATTGCTAAAAATATTATAACTTCAGGGTTTCACAATGCAATTCTATAAAAGAAATGTGGGATATCCTTGAAGTTACACACGAGGGAACAAATGATGTGAAGAGGGCAAGTTAGCATGCTCTCATTCAAGAATATGAGTTATTCAGAATGCAGAAAGGGGAAACAATTTTGAATCACCTAATGAGTATTGGAAAAAGCTTTGACAAAGAGGAGTTGGACATAAAGGTTATGAGGTGTCTTGATAGGTCTTGGCAGCCAAAGGTCATTGCCATTTCTGAGTCAAAGGATCAAACATCCATGACAACAACTTCATTGTTTGGTAAGGTAAGGGAGCATGAGCTTGAAATGAATAGGTTGGTTGTTCAAGAAAGTGAGGACAAACACAACAAAGGGATTGCCCTGAAAGCTGCTAACTAGAAAAGGCAACAAGATTCCAGTGATAGTGATGAAGACACAATGAGCTTGCTATCAAGAAAGTTCAGCAAATTCTTGAAAAAGAACAAAGGCCAATCTTAAAAAAGGTATAGTTCCAAGAAACTGAATGGCTTTAATTCTAACAAATATACCTGTTATGGTTGTGGTGAACAGGGACATATCAAGGCTAAGTGTCCTAACAATGACACCAAGGAGAAAACTGATATCAAAGGAGAAAGGAGAGGAAAAACCAAGAAAGCATACATAACTTGGGATGACTATAAGGTATCCTCCTCCAGCTCTTCATAAGATGTAGAAGCAAATCTATGCTTAAAGGCATCAACATCAAGCAGTGCAAGCTCATCCTTTTCGGCCAAAGGTAAGAACTACTACCAACTACTTGAAGCATTTAATGAAACACATGAAAAAGCTAATAGATTGGCTTTCTTGAACAACAGGTTGAAAGGATTGAACAACTGGCTTGAAAACAGAGTTAAATCATTGGAAGAAGAGTTGGAAAAATCTAAAGTTGATTTTGAAAATTTGGATTTGATTTACAAGAATTCTTCTTGCATGTGTGACTCAAGTTTTTGTGAAAACTGTGAATCTCTTGAAAAGAAGGTTCACTACCTTGTGAAAACCGTGGATAGGCTTACAACTGGAAAATCCAACTTTGAGAATGTTCTTGCATCTCAAAATTGTGTTTTTGGAAAAGCAGGCTTAGGATTTTATCCACAGAGCAAAAAGAATGGGATTTCAAAACCTTTTTCAACAGTGTTAGAAAATCAACCGATTAAAAGAACGAAACAACCGGTTGTTACATGCTTTTACTATATGAAGAGAGGTCATTCTGTTAGATTCTACAAAATTCGTAAATTTCTTGTTCATAAAGGTATCTTTAAATGGATTCCAAGAAATATTCATGGTTCTAAAGATAAATCTAACATGAAAGGTCCCAAATTTTTTAAGGGATCAAATCTTGTTATTTGATAAGCTTTCTTTTGCAGAACTTTGCCTCCACATGAAGGATCTATAAAATCAGGTTCTCATGGATGCAAACAAGCAAGACAATACCTTAGCTCTAAAAATTAAGAACTGCTTCAAATGTGATCTATAGCTTGAAGAATAACTCTTTGTTCTTCTTATACTAGAACATTCATTTTAAATCCAAATCTGTATTTTCACTTTTATAGTTTTGGATTATTTTGTGTTTATTCCTTTTGTTTCAATACAAAAACTATGTGCTTTAATCTGAATCCTTGTATGTTTAATATCTGTTAAAATAATTTGGTTTTTCAAACTTTATTAAGTTGTTGCAGAAATTCAACCGATTGTTTCTACGAAACAACCGATTGTTTCAGCTCTGTCAGCACTTGTTAAATCTGTTTTAATTCTTTGTGCTTTGATTTGCTTTTCTGTTCAAACCTAGTGATGATTATGGTCAACAACGCATTAATTACAGCTTTGAATACAATTTCTCTATGCAATAACTGCTCTTCATGGAATATATTCTTCTAAATATTAGAAATTAAAATTGCTCTTAAGTTTGGTCAAATCAACATGTGATTTTTCTGTGCTTTCTGTTTGGTCGGACAAACTGCTTTATTGTTCTGATTTGATTCCTTTTCAGTTTTGAATTTAACCACTAAAAGCCAAAACTTTGAATGACTATTCTGATTATAAATATGAGGTTATTAGTTGCAATTGTTCACAAGAAATAACCAGTTTTTTTTTCTCTCTACACTAAATTTGTTATGCAGTTTGCCCACATTCTCTCTAACTAAACCACGACATCAACACCTCCATCATCTAAGAGGATGAAGGCAAGGCCAGTAATGAGTGGTGGAAAACTGGAACGCTGATTTTCAGGAGAATCTGAACTAATTGAGGAGTTCCTACATGAAACAAGTAGGAAAATTGTGAACACTCCAAAGCTTGTTTCCTTCACCTGGATGAAACAACAGAACCTTATTGTGGTGAGAAGTCTTTTAAAGGAGAAAAGGCCGAAGAGATTCCTTAAGCTGTCTGGAAATATCTATCCAAATTTGAAGGTATTTTACATAAACATTCAATTCAATGGTGACATTCTCATCTCTCATGTGAAGGGGGTGGACATTGAAATCACTAATGAGGTTTGGACTGCTATAACTGAGCTAAAATACTCTGGATTAAGAATCAATAAAGGAAATCTTGGAGTGATAGAAGAGTTCAACAAAATGAAATTCTACAAGAATTGTCTCAAGAATCCCCTCTCAAAGTTAAGAAATTTTTCTGTTGGAGGGTTGAAGCTTGATGAAAGGCTCATTGCCTTCATAGTTTCCTGGATTGTCACACCAAGGGGGAACAATCATTCTACTCTTTCAAAAGAGGATTTGCTTCTAATCTATTGCATTATGAACAAGGTTAAGCTTAATTGGATCCACATCTTCAAAGACCATATGCAAAAGGCTATAAGGTTAAGTGATTTCCACTATCCCTATGCCATTTTGATTTCTAAAATTCTACATTATTTTGAAGTAGATATAGAAGAAGAACTGGATGAGATTGTATAGCCTTCAAGTGAAATCCATAGTGGTTCCCTAAGCAAAATGGGGTTTACCAAGATTGGTGGAAGGTGGGTAAGCAAAGATGGAGATCAAGCTGGCCCAAGTGGAACCCATGCTGAAGAAGAGACTGAAGCTGCAACAAACACAAAAGAACCTGCTGCTGGAGCTCATGAAGTTGATCCAAGTTCTGACCACATGGGTGATAGGATAACTCCAATGTCTCCTTTTGAAAGGCTCATGGTAAGTAAGATGGACAACTTTGCGGAGAATCAAAGAAATCTTCATGAGCTATGTGAGTCTAGGTTTCAGCATATGGATTCAAGGTTCCAGACCTTGGATGAACAAATTGAGGAAGTTCAGAACCAACTCCTTGATCTGCAATATGGAAGGAATGACTGAAGCAAGTTTGAGGCTTTCATTTAAATTTCTGGTTTACTCTTATGAACAATTTCTTTTCTTTTATGTTGTTTTTTTAATCCTTCAGTCACTCCATTTATGAAGACAAATAGGGGGAGAAGTGAGTTTTAGGTTGTAATGTTCCTATATTTGCATCTGTTTTGTTTTGACCATTTGATTGAACATTGCTCTAACTGGGTTTTTTGTCTTGTTATGAACTTTGATACATATTTTAACCAGTTATTCATGCGAAATAACCGATTGTTTTTCTGATGCTGCACCTATGCATGTTTGACTGGTTTCTCACATTGATTTGACTGATGTTCCTTTTTGGAAATAACCTAGTGGAAACTAGTTTATGGTGCCTGATTAATCTGGAATAAATTATCCTGTATTTCTATTTTTGCTTGTGAATGCAGGTTAAGCAAGATTCTAAACAGAACATTCCAAAAAGCATCTTAGGGATTTGTCTTCATCAAATAGGGGGAGATTGTAGAACATGGAAGCTTTGATGAACCAAATTTGTGATGAAGGCTTGATGCTTTGCTGATTTGATTGAGGCTTAGTTCTAGCATGTTTATAATTCTTGTAAAGATCATTCATAATCCTATGCACAAGCTGAATCAATCTGTTTTAAAAGATAAAAATGTTTTTCTAAGGTTGTTTTACACTTAGCTAATCGGTTGAATTCACGATATAATCGGTTGTTTTACACTTAATTTGTTTAAAGGTTTTCAAAACTGTTTTTGACTTAGTTGACTAACTGTCAAAACCAATTCAACTGGTTAAAACGACATTTCAACCGGTTGATTATCACATTTCTTAACAGCTTTTCAAAAACCTGTTAAATCTATTTTTAGTTGAATTAAAACTGTTTTGGCTCATGATTAACTTCCTAAAACGGCTAGATTTAAGAGCTATAAATATGGTTTCTCTTTGTATTAAAAAACACATAGAAAGTGAGATTGAAAACGTTTTGGAGAAGATATTTGATTCAATATTTTGCAAGATTGCCTAAAGGCCGTGCATTGGTTCAAGAATTGATCTTAGGAGCTCTATAATTCCTGAACTACCAGGTGTAATCTGTTCCTTTTTTATTCTTGTAATTGTTTCTTTTCTATACTTGTAAAGTGTGTAAACCTGTAAGGTCAGAGGGTGTTTTGACTGTGGTTGTGTGAAAGGCAAAAAGGGTAAGTGTTTTTGTGTGGTCAAGATCACCTCTTTGTGGCTTTGAGTGTTTGTAATTTGTGATTGATTGCTAGTGGAATACCAGTGGTTGTTTTGGGGACTGGATGTAGCTCAGGGTTGAGTGAACTAATATAAATTGATTGTGTAATCTTTGTCTCTGTCTCTCTCACTCATTATAAACTGTTTGATTTTGATTTTTTGTCTCTGTTGCTATAAACAACCGGTTAAAATGTAATTTCAACCGATTGTTTTTCTGCAAACAGTTTTAATTGCTTTGATTGTTTGGCTTCCCTAATTACTCCTTCTCCGACTGTTGATAAAACTTCATTCTTTGCTAATGTTTGCGAAAATCTTTTGTCAAACAATTCACCCTCCATCTTGTTTAAGCCATTAATTCTAACAGATTACTCTCACCATAAATGGGCTATTATGCTGCATAATAAATCTGAAGTTCGTAATCACATCATCAACTTTATAAATTTTGTGGAAATTCAATTTCATACTAAAATAAAAGTAATCCGCACTGATAATGGACCTGAATTTAGTATACATGATTTCTTTGCTTCTAAAGGCATAACACACCAAAACCCTTGTGTAGAAACCCCACAACAAAATGGTATTGTTGAACGCAAACATCAACACATTTTAAATGTTACTTGTGCTTTACATTTTCAAGCTAATCTCCTCTCTTTATTTTGGGAATTTGTTGTTAATCATGCCACTTTTTAATTAATTCTACTCCCACTCCCATGCTTTTTAATCTTACTCCTTATGAAAAACTTTTTGGAAAACATGTGATCTCTCCTTTCTCAAAATCTTTGGTTGTCTTTGCTATTCAAGCACCATAACTGCGAATAGAAAAAAATTGGATGCTCGATCTGTCAAAGCCGTTTTTCTTGGTTTTCCCCATAATACAAAGGGTTATATCAGTTTAAATATGAAATATCATCGCATTGAAATCTCAAGACATGTTCTTTTTTATGAAACTCATTTTCCATACAAGTTGGATAATGATCTTGACAGGGGTCCCAACACTTTATCTCTACCTATTCCCACTAACTATGACTCAAATTGTGATGTTTGTTTTGATCATGCACCTCTTATCGAGCCTAAGGCTTCTTCCAGTGTTCATAGTGTTGAATCAAGTGTGTTCAAGCTTTGAAGAATCCAAATCCTTTGTGTTTGATGGAAGGTTGGATGTGCTTGTTGTTGCTGAGGTGCTTTAGAATAGGATCTCGGGTAGATTATTTTTGTAATCCACTCTTTGTAGAATCTAAAGCTTAAGTGTTTTCAAATCTTTTAAGATTAAAGGTTTTTTCAAATTAAGTGAAAAAAAACCTGTTGTTTTATCGAAACAACCGATTGTTTTATACTTAGGTGTTTTTGAAAAAGTTTGAAAACTGTTTTGGATGATTGACTTGCTGTCAAACCCAAACAACCGGTTGATTCGCTATTTTAACCGATTGTTTGTTTGGAATCCTAATAGAAAACAATTTTGTTTGTTAAAAGAGCTTTAATTGATTTTATAACTGAATACGCTCCTGCTTTAAATGCTTTGACCAAGATTTGAATACAATAAATAGTTTGTTAATGTTTTATAACAAACAACAAGACAGAAAAACAAATTTGAGTTTTTCAAAGAGTTTTGAAGCATTCTTGAGTTTGAACTTGAGCTTTGGTTATTCAAGAGAGAAGTGGAATATGATTACTCTGTATTGATTTCAGTTGATTCTGTAACAATGTAATTCGTTCTGTGATTTGTGTACATTCTGGTGTTGTAAAGCCAAGAAGGGTTGTGTGCTCTTGAGGTTGTCAAGATCAACATTTTTGGTGGTGTATTGTTGAACCAAGTGGTGTTCAAGCTTTGAAGAATCCAAACCCTTTGAAGGATGTTGAAGCCTTGGCTGTGCTTGGTGTTGCTGTGCTGGTTTAGTATAGTTCTGGGGTAGTTTGAGTTTTGTAATCCACCCCTTGATCGAATCTAAAACATAAAGTATCTCAATCTTTGTAAAGATAAAATGTTTTCAAACTAAGTTAAAACAACCGATTGTTTATACTTAGGTGTTTTGAGAAAAAGATTGAAAACTGTTTTTCAAATGGTTGAACTGTTAAGAACCAAAACAACTGATTGATTCGAGGAAACAACCGATTGTTTGTTTTGGGACCATAACAGAAAAATTGTTTTATCTTTGACTGAGCTTTAAATGATTTTAACTGCTTACGCTCCAGTCATTAAATGCTTTGACCAATCTTTTAATGCAATTTAAGAGTTTATTAAGATTTGATAACAAACTACATCTTTGAATAAATTCAGAAAAACAGATTTGAGAATAAATCTTTGACAAGTTTTTGCTAAGAGTTTTTGAGTTTTTCAAAGAGCTGAGATTGCTGAAAGTTTGTGATTGATCAAAGTTTGTGGAATAGGATTCTGCTTGTATTGATTTCAGATTATCTTCTGTAACAAGTGTAATCCTTGTACTCTGTGAAAACAAGTTTCGTTTCTGTGTTTGCTGAGATTGGCTGTGTGTTCTTGAGGGGATCAAGATCAGCAATCTTGGTGTTGGTGTGTTGGCCAAGGAGAGTGTGTTTCTTGAGGTGTTCAAGGTCATTCTCTTGGTTGTTGTGTAAGTGATCAAGTTGTGATTGCTTAGTGGATTTCCTCAGGGTTCTGAGAAGACTGGATGTAGCTCTGGATTTGGAGTGAACTAGTATAAACATCTGTGTGAATTTTCTCTATCTCTATCTCTTTAAATTCAGTTTTAATTGTTGTTTGCTGGTATACACAACCGATTGTTTCTGTGAAACAACCGATTGTTTTTCTGGTTGTGCTGATTTTGTTTGCTGTTTTTGGTAAACTGAATTTCTTATCAATAGTTTCCTGAGATAAATTCATTCTTGTTTTAAAAGTTTACGAAAAATCCTCTTTAAACAATTCCCCCCCTCCCCTCTAGTTTAAAGCCATCTATTCTAACATATGTGCTGAGCCAAAGGAAGTGTGTGTCTTGAGGGGATCAAGGTCACTTCTTTGGTGGTGTGTGTATGTAATCTGGATTTGATTACCTAGTGGATTTCCCAGTGGTTTCTGGGAAACTGGATGTAGCTCTTGGGTTAAGAGTGAACCAGTATAAACTGTTTATGCAATTCTCTTTTCCTTAAACTCTTTAATTTCAGTTGTTGTTATATTACTGGTATAAACAACCGATTGTTTTTCTGTTTTGAGCTTTGTTCTTGGCAAACTGAATTCCTAAATCTGGTTTCTTGCAAAGAATTTTCATTTTATCTTAAAAAGTTTGCGAAAACCCTCTTTAAACCATTCACCCCCCTCTAGATTAAAGCCATACTTTCTAACACATAACACTTCTTCTTTTCCACCCAGACGCTCCAGCAGAAACCACATGCCACCCTCATACCTTGTCGACTTCACCACCTCCGTACTTATTTATGTTGATGACTTGGTACTTACAGGTGATGATACTGAGGAAATTATATCTATCAGTGTTGCTTTGGATCACAACTTCAAAATAAAAAATATGAGCAACCTAACTTAGTTTCTCAAGTTTGAGGTAGCCCGAAGCAGCACAATTTTGCATCTCAGCCAACACAAATATACACTTGATCTATTACACATGACACATTTTTCAAAGCTCTCATCTTTTGATGGCATCCTCCTCACACCTGAAGCAACCACTACATACAAAATACTCATTGGGAGACTTATTTTCTTAACCAATACTCACCCTAACATTACCTTCACTATCAACACTCTCATTCAATTCACCTCTACGCCTTCTTTGTTAGTTAAAGGCCAACCCTGGTGGCGACATTTTTCTACCTAGAACAAGTTCCATCCAGTTAGTGATTATGACTGAGCCACATGCCTGAGACATGCAAACCCATCACATTATATTCTATATTCCTTGGCGATTCTCTCATCTCTTGGAAGTCCAAGAAACAACAAACCATCTCTCGCAGCTTTTTTGAAGCCAAATACAGAGCCCTCAAAACTATCACATGTGAATTACAATGGCTGACTTACCTCCTCATTGAACTCCACATAGAATTTATAGTCAGTTACCTTATATTGTGACAATCAAGTTTTCTAGGAACGAACCAAGCACATTAAAATAGACTGCCACCTTGTTCATGAAAAGCTCAATGTTGGTCTCATTAAACTCCTCCCCATCACTTTCGCCATGCGGATTGCTGATATTTTTGCAAAAGCACCTTTTAGCAAACTCAAATGCAAGCTGAGAATATGCAATATATACTCCCAGCTTGAGAGGGTGTTAAAGGCAACCCTTTTAATTGGGTTGGGCCACCACTGGGTATATTTTCTCTTTCTATTATTTTGTGCCAACTATTTTAGGCATTGCTTTTTCTATATATGCACATACATGTTTATTTTTTGACACATTGAATAAGAGTTATTTCACTCTCTTGCACGTTTTCTCCTCTCTTCATTCTGATCTTTCTCTGCGAATAGGGTTCGCTGCTTCCTTTGCCTCACGCACTCAGTAGCTCTATTAGCTTGATTCTTGCACTCTTGAACTCTAATAGTTATTAAAAATAATATAAAAACAATAATTTATTTTCTCAAACTTACATATGTCTGTTTATTTACTTTTTAGAAATATAAAATAATATAAACGATAATTTATAATTATACTAAAAGTTATAAGCAATAAATGAAAGAAATTAACAATAAAATAATTAACATAAATAAAGTATAAAGGGTAAAAAACAGAAACAAAAAGTTAATTACTTACAATGTCTATTAATATATCTTGTTAATGGAGTTGTCTTTCCTTTTATTACCTTAACCTTGTAAAATGGTAGCACTTATGACATATAATGAAGAAAGATTGAGAGTATAATTCATTTCCTACATTTTTATTCTAATATCATCCAAGTGGCAACAAATTAAACCAGAAACAAACAAAAATCCCACCTATTCAAACTAAAAAAACCCTACCTTTTCAAGTCAATATAATATTAAAAATAAAAATTTATTAAGTTTTAAATATTATATTATTTGTTTACAATTAGTTCTCCACACATTTTATTTTGTAAATATATATATATATATATATATAAAAGCTAATCAGTGTCATAGTTTTTACGTGTTTCGTGTTACACGATAAAAAAATGGATTAAAATTCCACTGTAAATTCCATTTCTTGTAGTGTACTATTGAAGTGTCACATAAACTCATCATTAGAGAAATTCATTAATTTTAAAGCTATATATACTTTATTTGAGTAATTAAAACCAAATGGATTAAATGATCACTACAAGAAATAATGATGGTAGAATCCTCAAAAAGGTGACGCAAAGAGCAAAAGAAAGACGTTACATGGGACTAGTGTGAGACACTAAAATAGATATAAAATTAAATAATTATTAAGAAGTGGACTTTAAGCCTAACTCTGTTGGGTTGGGCTCACTTCCTATGTGGAGGCCCTTTCGCTCAGCAACTTCCGGCCGCCACTGACGCTTTGTTCACCGTTGGATCGAGCTGAAATTTTGTTAGCAGGTTCATACTTCGAGTGAATTCAATCTGACCGTTCGGATCTTGCAGATGTTTTTTTAACAGTGAGAAATTCATCTCACACTGCAGCAGCATTCTCAACGTTTCTAATGAGGACGAAAACTTTCGGATTGCTGCTGCTATTTCGTCCACCGTTGGATCGGACTGAAATTTTGTCAGCAGGTTCATACCTCGTGGTGCTTCAATTGGATTGTTCGGATTGTTCAAAAGTCACCGGAACAGTGACATATAGGCCGCATACAGTAGCTGTAGTTTGTGAATTTTTCAGGTTTCTTGTTCTTTGTTTCATCTCTGTTGTATTGCTATTTGGCTGGTTATTGAGCATAATTTGTTTTGTGATTCGAAACTCTCTTGTAATCATAACTTTGATCATAATAGAGCTTGATTGACTGACTTGTGCCCGTGGTTTTTACTTCTCACATTGAGAAAGTTCGTGTTTTGTGTTGCTGCCATTATTTGTTATTGCTCCTCACAGATTCTTGCAAGCTGGGGAAATTATTATCCACTGCTTATTGCTCTTGTTGAGATATTATTTTTATTGTGTTGAATTTCCCAACAAACTCAACCTCATAAAAATGACTTATAAGATGAGGTTTGCACCCACTTATATACTATGAAATATCCTAATCTTTAGTCGATATGGGATCTCCAACAATAATTAAACTTAGTGTCGTCGTTGGGGACACTACGTGAGAAAGCAAATGTGAGTAAATTTTTGCCATTGAGGACACTACCTGGGAAATAAATATGAATAAAATGCACTCAAGGAGAGGGAAATGACCACAAAGACAAAAACGAAAAACAAAATTAAGGAGAGCGAAATGGACACGAAGAAGACATAGGGTTTTTGGGAGGAATTTCAGGATTATGAGTTTGAAAGTGTGAGACAGACATGAGAAAATGAAAATGTGAGACAAAAATGTTTTAAAGCTTTTTTTTCTTATTAAATAACTTAGCATGGACTAAGGTGACAATAAACGTCCATGTCACTTTAGTGTCACCTAAATCTACGCTAAATGTAATAAAATATTAACTTGCATCCACTTTGTGTCCCTATTCTCAACGCAGTATCATTCTGCAACTTTTTTTTAATTGCATATACTTTGTGTCTCGATTCTAGATGCTAACTTATTATTATTTTAATAATTTTTAACTTGCATTCACTTTGTGTTCCCATTCTCGACGCAGTATCATTCTACTACTTATTTTTTTATTGTATCTACTTTGTGTCTCCATTCTAGACGCTAACTTATTGTTATTATTTTAATAATTTTTTAACTTGTATCCACTTTGTATCCCCATTCTATACTCATTATTCTGTCACTTAATTTTTTTTCATTACATTTACTTTGTGTCCCCATTTTAGACGCTAACTTATTATTATTATTTTAATAATTTTTAGTACGAGTTAAAGGTGTCCATTGTGAACACAATATTTGACATTTATTTTTGTGTCCAATTTGAGTAGACTTCACCCATGCTAGTGGCTTCTTTTTTATAGTCCTCGCTTTTTGTTGACAACTAAAATATATTTTTCTTATAGTGGACTCACTTGATATATTATACTAAAAAATGAAAAAATAGTTAAATTAAATTTATTTTAATAGTACATTTTGCAAATTTAATCGTTGGTTACTTTCATAATCATAATAATGTTTTAATTACATATTTTTTGTGGGAATTGAATAAATGCATCAAAATAACTCAAATAAATTCTAAAAAGTTCATTTTTTTAATCTCAAATTTAACTAGTTGTAAAAGATTTGTGTATCAAACTTCAAGTGATTTTAATTTAAATACAAAGCAAAGTTTAACACATAAAAGTGGATCTATTTGTTAGTATAAGACAATGATAGATGTAGTTCTTTCAGCAGATAATCACACATACAAAATAGCTTATAATGTATCTTCATCTCATAAATATATAATCTTAAACATTACAAAATACAATTTTCATAAAATATTCTTTCATTTTGACCATGAACATATATTGAAAAATGTGTTAAAATTGTCAAACGCCAATAACTCCTTTAAAAGACATAGACCATCCATAAGATCTTAACTTTCACTTAAAAAATAGATAAAAATTATGAGTTAGGCCTAATAAGTTATAAGAGATATATTCAAGAAGTTTTCATTCAATGCTTATTTTGTATCATACAATGCGAGTTTTCATTATTAAACATGATTGAATTGATAAAAAATTGGATGTAATATCAATTATAAACCAACCACTCAAAAATTTTTAAAAATTAATCTTTATTTCTTTTATTTAAAATTTTCAACTTAACATTTTATTGAACTCTTATTTAAAGAATTATGGGATCTTATTCACATGGAATTGTATAGAGCAGTATCTTTCATAAATGGGGGAAATGACCAAAAGGATGTAATGCCTCTTTCATCACAATTATACCTAAAATTTCTAACCCTGTTAAATTAGAGGACTTTAGACCCATCTCCCTTGTTGGTAGTTTCTACAAAATTATAGCAAAACTTTTAGCAAGAAGACTGCAGAAAATCATGCATATCATCAGTGACCATAAACAATAGGCCTTCAACAAGGTAGGGGTATCCTTGATAGCATAATTCTGGCAAACGAAGTTATAGAAGAGGTAAGAAAGAAAAAGAGTAAGTGCATTATTGTTAAGCGTATGACTTTGAGAAAGCGTATGACTCTGTGGACTGTAAATTTTTATATTATATGCTACAGAGGATGGGGTTCGGTACCACATGGATTAAATGGATTAAGAGTTTTCTAAAGTCTTCATCTATCTCCATTGTGGTTAATGGCAGCCCAACTGAGCAGTTCCAACCTACTAAGCGGCTAAGACAAGATGATCCCCTAACACCTTTTTTATTTTCCATAGTGGCTAAAGGGTTGGCAGAAGTCATGAGAGTGACTCAGCAAAAGGGGTATTATGATGGGGTTAAAGTGGGAAGGGATTAGGTAGAAGTTAGTATGTTACAGTTTGTTGACGATACAATTTTTTTCTGTGAAGACAATGTAAAAAATATCATAACAATTAAATGTGTTATGAGATGTTTTGAAATTGTGTGTGGTTTGAAGGTGAATTTCAGGAAAAGTAGAATTGAGGGAATAAGCATTCAAAACACTGAAATTCAAAGATATTTTGTGATTCTAAATTGTAATCAAATGGATGTACCTTTTAAGTATCTTGGGGTTCTGATGGGTGATAATCATAGGAAAAAAATTTTATGGAATGACATGATCTTAAAAATAAAAAATAAACTTACCACATGGAAAGGAAAACATTTATCCTTTGCTGACATAGTCACTTTGGTAAAATCTGTCCAATCTTCCGTTCCGTTATATTATTTGTCTCTTTTTAGAATTCCCTCGGCATTTGGGAAAATAATCACAAGGATACAAAGAGATTTTTTGTGGGGTTGGGGTAGTGATAGAAGGAAAGTAGCTTGGTAAAGTGGGACCTCCTATGTAAATCCAAAATCGGATGGAGGGTTAGGAATTAAAGACATAAATTTATTTAATATGACTCTCCTCAAGAAATGGAAATGGAGATTAGGTTGTGAGAACATAGTTTTAGAATTGTAGGCCTTAAACAAGAGAGGGAGGGGGTTGATGAGAATAAAAAATACATAAAGATGACCAAGGATGCTATACTTGAAGGGTCATCTCAACAAATAAATAAAGAGGCCATCAATAGGAGGAATGGTCAATGACCACAATATTTGAAGTTCTTCTTATTAGTGTTCTTAATATGGAGGCCCAAGCCCACACTAAGGCCTAAGCCAACACATGATCATCCATCATGCCTTAGAAGATAATAAGAGCAAGGGCACAAGCATTAAATAAATGAGCATCACTGGATGTCTCTATTTGTAATTTCTTTTGTGTAGATTTTAGTAGAACTTTAAAAGGAAGGTGTAGATATTAAATAAGGGGTGTTAATGTACAAAACAAAGTCACACCTTCCATGTGACATAAAGAGTAGGTGTAGATCTAGTTTTAGGAGGTGCCAAAGTAGGAAAACATGTCACACTTCTCATGAGACTTGTTTTGGCTCCAATTTTGAATAATCTAGTTTTTGAATTGTGCCTTTTAATTTTCAGCCCTCTTCTACTATAAATAGAGAGGCCATACTCTTGTAAACTGAGAATTTAGAAATTGAAGAAAGGAAACTCTACTCAAATTGAGAGAGAATTGTGAGAGATTTGATCTCCTTCACTATGTCTTATCTTGTGAGCTTTGGAGGGCTTCAAGTGGCGGCAAC
Organism: Phaseolus vulgaris; assembly: GCF_051622355.1. Lineage (NCBI taxonomy): Eukaryota > Viridiplantae > Streptophyta > Magnoliopsida > Fabales > Fabaceae > Phaseolus > Phaseolus vulgaris. The sequence continues at coordinate 14,833,316 of NC_143500.1, forward strand.
TAACACTCATCTTGGAGCTTTCACCATCCAAGTGTCGTGTCCATCTCCTTCAAATCTTCATCCAATTAAGTTCCTTCTTCCTTCCATCTCCATTTCCATGTTTCTAGCAATTACAATCGGTAGTTTTTCTTTTTAGGTGTTGTTCTTTAATTTCCACTGTTTGTTCTTGTTTCTCTTGTGTTTCCTTTTATTTCCAGCACTTAATTCTCCTTTCAATCGGTTCATATGTGTTAGTTGTTGTTTTTAATCGGTTTAATTGTTCTATATTGTGTTTCTACTTGTGTTCATGTGTTGATCTTGCTTTTCTTTCCATTTCCACCCTATATTTGTGTATAAGTATATGGCACTCATGATTCTTATGAGTTTGGCTCTTCATTTGGAAGGCAATGTCCTCCATTGAACTGTCCTTAAGCCTCCCTATTGTCTTTCTAAAGTGTTTATGCTTGATTCAACTCACATCAGGGGTGAATTGTTTATGAAAGATTTTATCAAATATTGAAGGTAGATTGAAAGCCAATGAGGAATCAATGAATTAGAAATCAGTTCAGCCAATTTCAAAATTGTTTTTGATGTGATTGCAAAAAATCAACCGGTTGTTTTTACGAAACAATCGGTTGTTTATATCATTAGTGTTAAAAACAAAGCAAAAATAGTTTTAAAGAGAGTGAGCATGGAGAGATTAACACAGAGAGTTTATACTGTTTACTCTTTACCAAGAGCTACATCCAATCCTCAGCAACCACTGAGAATTCACTAAGTAATCAAAAACTTTGATTACACACAACACACCAAAGTAGTGATCTTGAACCTTTCAAGAACACACACCACCTTTGGCAAAATACACCAAAGTTTTCAGAACAACCTCTGAAACTGCACAACAACAATTCTCAAATAATTACAGCAGTCAAGAAAGAAGGAATGAAGTACACCTGGGTACAATCACAGATTAAAGCATAATTGATACAACACAATCCTATTCCACTCTTAGAAAATATCCAAAGCTTTTAGCAATCTTAGGAGAACTGATTTGAATGATTTCTCTTAAATTAATTAAGATCAGGAGCGTAAAACAATTTATTTAAACTCCAATCAATTGGTCAAAGCATTTAATGCAAGATCCAAAATAGTTTAAATAATTTAAAACAAATTAAAGCCACTTAACAAAATTCTGTTAAGGTTTTCAGAAAAACAATCGATTGAAAACACGAAACAAATGATTAAATTTGTTTGACAGCAAAGTCAACCAAAGTTGATACAAACCAAAGCAACCAACGGATGACTAAGGACAAATCAAGCACCTCACAAAAAGGTCAATCATCTCAGTATACAAAGTCGGGTTCCACCAAACCTCGAGAAAGCATAAGCGGAAGAAGAAGCTACCTTTAGCATAATAGGGGGTGTGGATAGCATTTTAGCTTGTTCCTAGCCCTTTTGGAAGGCATTTTCACTTAGTTTCTAGAAGGACAAGCCTAGGATGCGGGTTTGACTTAGTCAAACCCTAAGGCTGCCCATTTTTTCCCTTTTCCCATCATACCTGTTTAGCTTGTTCTACAAGGCTCCTTCACCTATAAATAGGAGGACTACCTATAGAGAAAAATTACTCTGCACATTTTCTGTGAGATGCTAGTGAGGCTTGTCCCTCTTAGTCTTTAGTCTTATCTTGTGAGAATTTGAGAGATCTCAAGTGGCGGCTTCCAACACTTATCTTTGAGTCATTTCATCATCCAAGTGGCATGTTCATCATCTCAAATCCATGCTCATAAGCTTCATCAATCCTTCATCATCTCCTTCCATTGTCATTCCATTCTATTCATAAATATGTTCTTATTTTGCTTCCTTATGTCTATTCGGTTTTTACATTTTGTTCTTGCTTTCCTTGTGTAATTCTGCACCATATCTTGTCATCATCATCACCTTATAACTGTCTTTTTCATTTTGCCTTTGTGAAATGAACTTTCAAATCTACTTAATCACTTGGTTAAATTAATGTCCAGTGGGGATTTTCCTTAGGTTTTCACTATTAATTGTTTAACAATCTCAATCATAAATCTAAAAGTGTCACCTAATTGAACAATCCTAAAATTAACTCACATCATGTGGTTATCAGAGCTTAGGTTCTTGAGCTTATTTTTCTTTGAGTTGATTGACACTTTACATTCTTTACATTCAACTACCTTTAATTTCTTGTCTTTAAATTCAACTACCTTTAATTTATTGTCTTTAAATTCAACTACCTTTAATTTATTGTCTTTAAATTCAAGTACCTTTAATTTCTTGCTTTTACATTCAAGCAACTTTAAAATTCAGCCCTTACTTTCTTGCTTTTATTTTTCAGCACCTCTTTTATTCATTAGCACTTCTATTTCGCTTTTGAATATTTAAATTGTTGTCCAATTTTTTTTTCTTACCTCTTGTGATTGTGTCATATGTTCTTAGTGTTCTAGGTGTCATTACTTTGATTCTACTTATTTTGCTTTAAATTTTGAAGTCTAAAATCACTAGAAGTTTGTTTAAAGTAGAGGTAGATCTTTGTTCCAAACATAAGATTTCAAGTGATCAATTAATTTGAATCCAACACTTTTTTGTGAGTAATTGGTAGTAAATAAAATATGCATGAAAATAATTATGGACATCTTATTTCCATAAACATCCAATTAGTATAAAAAAAACAAAGAGAACAAAAGTAGACACCACCATTTTATTTTTTTTGGTCAAATCAATATTTCTCAAAGTGGATTCATGTTATTTGGCAAATTGATTTCAACATTATGGAATTGATCCTTTTGCTTTTACATTTTTCTAGCAATAGTAAAACTTCATTATTCAAGGCTAAGTAAGTCTCTTAGAGTCTTTTTGTGTGCCTTTTTCTTGCTTGTCTTCCTTTTCAAGTTTTGTCATCATCTCTTTCTCCAATTTGATTTAGCTTTTCTTGGTTAAGCTTTTCTTGTTTGTCCTTTTTTTTTTCTTTTCCTTAAGTTTTGAGGTGGTTTCCTTTAAGATCAAGTGTTGAAGACTTTTTCCTTTTTCATTTGAGAGTATTTCAACCTCAAGAAAGACCTTTGTTAAGGGAAGAATTTCTTAGAAGTGCTTTGAGTGTTCTCTTGAATTTAACCAAAAGTGACGTAAATGTGAGAAGTGTTTAAATTGTTTTCACTAATTGTTTGTTCATTTGTGCAAAAAATTATGGCTCATTTGTCTTTAGGTGAACCTTCAAAACCGCAAGCATATCACAATGCCCACTTTTGGGAGAACTTGTGGAAGTCAAGAAGCGACTTGTCCACAAAGACGAGAAAATAAGCCACTAGCGAAAAGATTGCAAAGACTAGAAGTTCAAGCGAGGAAAATTCAAGAAAGGAGATTGGAGCCGCCAAGAGCACCTAGACCATCCATGCACTGTGGGAGTCAAGAACATAATGGGCTAGTGCACACTTTTGCAAAACGGCACCATCAACACCACCATCAACCACAACATTTTTTTGATTTTGTAAAGTTACCTAGTTTAAGTGGGTCCAATGACCCTACTTTGTATTTAGAATGAGAAGCTAAAGGAAAATAGTAAAATAGGTATAGTTAGGGCTTGTATTTGGACCAATAGGTTTTTGGGCTTGTATTTGGACCAATATAAGAAGCATAGGTTTTTGGGCTTGTATTTGGACCAATAGTAAAATAGGTATAGTTAGGGTTAAAAGTGACTAGTTAGGGTAACAATTGTGCTTCTTTGAGCCCAATGTAACCCTAAAATGTCTAGGGTATATTGGAGAACAAAAATCACCTTGGCATGGAGCACAAGGATGTCCACATGGTAGCTTAGGAGTGGAGAGGATTTAGCATGGAAGGTGTGAGCTAAACATGGAAAGCATGACTCCACATGGCACCTTCTCATTGGAGAGTTTTATTTTGAATTTTCAAATTTTGGCTCCAAAATGTTCAACCCCCTCTCTTATAAATTGAGGTGCTTGGCTCATGTTTTTGTAAGATTAATGAATGAGTGAATTGCTTTTAAAATTGTTAGCCATCTCACTCCTTTGTCTTGCCTTTCTAGGATAGACAATTTAATCTTCATCTTCACCTAGCTCAAGTGATATGGCCCAATCAACCACTCTCTTTACCTATCATGCACCTTCAAGGAATTGATAGCTCCATGAGAGCCATCCTTGCACGTCTCATCCATTGAAGCTTCCTCCAATTCTCTCCAAAATTCAATCAAAGAATTCGGTCATGAAGGCACAATCCATCAATGGTGCTACATTATCTTTCATTATACATCAAACCTAACCTCTACGTGCTCTAAGACACATGGGCTTAGGTTTAAAAGAAAAACATTTACTTGACCTAGACCCCATATGCATTGAGCGCACCCCTAGGTCTACAATTACCCTTCATTAGCTGCCTAGGTTTTACGTGAGAAGGATTACCTTAATTATACAAAAATGGACTTACTCATACCACTGGGGCCCAATTAGATGGCCTGCTATTCTGGCCCAAGAGTCGAGCTAACCTGTCTGCGCCATGTACCAAGGTCCAACCACCGAGTGTTGAGTTCTGAGCGCTCTGGTCCAATACACAAGCCCCCCAGACTCGAGTTGAGCTTTCTTCAGGAAAGAGACTACTCGTGTGCATTGGTGGCTTACGTATCAGTTTCACAAAGGGCAGACGTGGCACAACGCACAAAGCGTTTCTGAGGTGACATTTCACCATACATAACTGGGAGCATACACGTGACCTCTTCATAGATGGTGGAAAAGTGTTGTCCCTTGCTTTTCCCTCGTTTGCTTAAGTTATTCTTCGAAAACCATTGCCTCTTACGGTTTCATTTATTTAATTCTTACGAATTTTTCATGCCCCTCTCAGACTCTCTGTACCTCCTCCCCAACTTGGGAAACCTCATCGCCCTCAATCGTTACTTGAACCAAGGTATTTCCTCTTACTCGAACCCTTACCCTGTTGTTCGCATGATAACCTGCTTAGAATATCTGCTGCAATCATACTGTCTAAGCTGGGTCTGTTTGACTTCATCTTTTCTGCTTGTGTTAGTCTTGTTTTTGCTTGAATCTGAAATGCAACTTTGAGTGTGGTTTTCTCTGCCTGAATGTGTGTCTGCATTTGTTTCTTGATTGCATTTTTAGATACTCTGTATGATGGATTACCACGCTATGTACCATTAGGCACTAGAGAACCTCTTAGAAGAAGTCTCAATTTACATTTCTCATGAACAAATAGTTGGGCATTCGTTTGGGGTTTCTCCATTCTTTGTGCACAGTTTGGCCTTCTGCCATCTGTGGAAGTTTTCTTGTATTTCTTTGAGGCCAAGCATTTAGGCCGCCAACTGTGGGTTTCATTCAACGGAGTGGTTGGGAGAGCATTTTTATTGCTCTTCCAACAATCTTATAAAGGTTTTAAGGGTAAATTTCTGAAGATACGATGCAACAAGAGGGACCAAACTCTTATAGATGGGTTTCCCTTATATTGGAGCAAGAAACCAACCTTCCAAGGTGCTCGGTGCCTGGAAAACATGCCACAACGGGACCAAGAAGTGTGCCATTTATTCTCCAGCCTAAAAGTGGTTTCTGATACGGCCACCCTCATAAGCCAAGAGTTCTCCCTAGGGGTACTAAAAGCGTACATTGGTATCTTTTCATTCTGTTACTCTTATTTATGCTTACCTATTTGTTGTTGCTGAATTTTCTCATGCCTTTGTTACAAACAACATGTTGGCCCGGATCAACAAGAAGGATTTGGCGGAGAAAGCCAAGAAGATGAGAGCGGCCGCTCAAGCGCCTTCAGCTTAGGATCTCAAGCTCAAGGTTGTTGTCAACGCAGCCCCAACCCCTACCAACAACGAGGAGACCTACTTCGGGCCAGTTTTCAAAAGTAGGCGAAATACCACAATTGAACCTTCTGAGCTCTCTATCTCAGACGGATATGCTCCCTCTCAGCAGGCTCATTCACCAAGCCCAACCCTACCTCGTGACATCGTAGTGGTGTAGGAAGGCGAAGGCACAAGCGTCCAAGAAGAGGGGTTGTGGGACCCAAGCTTGGACGCTCCTTCCTTCATGGAGAAGGTCCTTCTGCCCAGTAAGGCCAAGGAGAAGCTGATCGACATCGAGGAGGACCGCTTGGTGGGGGAGGCCGTGAGGCAGGGTGGGCAAGCACTTGTTACGAGTTGCCTAGCCATTTCCAAACTGAGAGAGTAGAAGGGGCCGGCTGAGAGAAAGTCCCACGAGTTCACTGAGCTTCTTCAACAGGCTGGAGACCTCCAACAAAAGACAGTGAAGCTTCAGGAGGAGTTCCAACAATCACAACAAGAAGCTAAGGCCCTCCTGACTAAAAAGTCCAAGGAAGCTTTAGACTTATCTGATAAGAATGTGACGCTCCTGGCTGAGGTGCAAAGGCTTAAAGAGACATTGGCTAAAAAGGATGAAGAGTTGGTTAAGGAAAGAAAGGCCCTCACTAATGATGTTGCCAACTCGTACTTGGCGGGCTTTGAAAGCACTGTCACCCAGGTCTCAGGAATCTACCCTGGGATGGACTTTTCCCAACTTGGCCCAGGCAAGACTGTGGTGGACGGGCAACTTGTGGAAGAATATGTTGAATCAAGTGTGTTCAAGCTTTGAAGAATCCAAATCCTTTGAGTTTGATGGAAGGCTGGATATGCTTGTTGTTGCTGAGGTGTTTTAGAATAGGATCTGGGGTAGATTATCTGTGTAAATCCACTCTTGATTGAATCCAAAGCTTAAGTATTCTCAAACCTTTTGAATTGAATTTTTTTTTCAAACTAAGTGAAAAACAACATGTTGTTTTGTCGAAACAACCGATTGTTTTATACTTAGATGTTTTAAGAAAGGTTGAAAACTGTTTTTGGTGGTTGACTTGCTGTCAAACCAAAACAACCGATTGATTCGAGCATTCAATCGATTGTTTGTTTTGAAACCATAACTGAAAACTGTTTTGTGCTTTGACTAAGCTTTAAATGATTTTATAACTGAATGCGCTCCTGTTTTAAATGCTTTGACCAATCTTTTAAAGCAATAAATAGTTTGTTCAGCTTTTGTAACAAACAAGAACGGAGATTTAATCATAGAAAAACATATTTGAGTTTTTCACTGATTTTGCTTTTGAAGAGTAAAAGATTGCTTTGATCAAGAGAGAGTGGAATAGGATTTTCAACTTGTATTGATTTCAGATCATTCTGTAACAAGTGTAATCCTTCCGTACTTTGTGTAAAACTCTAGTGTGATAAGACAAGAAGTGATGTGTGCTCTTGAGGTTGTCAAGATCAGCAGTCTTGGTGGTGTATATGCTGAGCCAAAGGAAGTGTGTGTCTTGAGGGGATCAAGGTCACTTCTTTTATGGTGTGTGTAAGTAATCTAGGTTTGATTGCTTAGTGGATTCCCCCAGTGGTTTTTGGGAAGACTGGATGTAGCTCTTGGTTTAAGAGTGAACCAGTATAAACTGTGTGTGCAATCTCTCTATCCCTTAAACTCTTTAATTTTAGTTTGTATATTTTAACTGGTATAAACAATTGATTGTTTTTCTGGTGTTGTGCTAAATTGCTTTGTGTTTTTGGCAAACTGAGTTCTGAATCAAGTTTTCTCAAAGGAATTTCATTCTAGACTAACAAGTTTGCGAAAACCCTCTTTAAGAAGATGTCCAACCAAGCACCACCCATGCTCATGAACATGATTATAGGCTAGGGTGTCATATTAGGGATACTATAGCAAACTAAATGTGACAAGATTATGTAAACAATTAATTTCATGAAATAATATATTTTCTCCTGTTTTTCAATGTTTGTCATCCTAACTTTATTTAGGTTAATTAGATGGATCGTGGGAAAAATGTTGCTTCAAATTCATCAGATTCTTATCGAGAGTTCAAGAAGTGGACGACGGAGATGGACCTACTTTTGCTCAATGCAATGATTGACGAGGTACAAAAGGGGTGTAGAATTGATGGTAGTTGGACCACTCAAGGATACACTAACATAGTTATGGCTTTAAATGAGGCTGGCTTATCGGGTATTAAGAAAAATCATGTGAAGAACTGCTAGAAAAGCCTTAAGGACAGGTTGATGGAGATCAAATAGGGGGGGCTTTTATTAATGAAGGAAGAGGTCATTCACCCTCACATTTGAAGTTCTTCATTCTAGTCTTCTTAAAATTAAAAGAAGACATAAAATAAAGAGAGGACCAAGCCTAAAGCCAAAGAAGTCTACAAGCTTTCAAGAATGGGCTTCAATTAATATCTCTCTTTATAGTTTCTTTTGTATAAATTTTTAAATAATATAGAATATTTAAATATATAGTTTTAAGAAGGTGCTTAGAGGGAAACATTAGATACCTCTTTTGTAAAGCATCTTTAGGCTTTAGTTTAGAATTTTCTAGAAGGTGACTCTTCATGAGTCACTATAGGCGTTAGCTCAGGAGAATCTTGGTTAGCTTGTGGTACAAGCTTTATAAGACTCATGACCGGCCCTTGCTTCTATAAAAGGAGGGCTTGGGTCCTTCTAAATTCAGAATTGGAATTTGTAGTAACAAAACTCTCCCAAATTGGTGATTGAGTGTAGTGAGAACTTGTCTTCTCCTCTTCCTAGTCTCATCTTGAGAGCCTTGGTTCCCTCAAGTGGCGGCAATTCACACTTATCTTGGAGCATTCATACTTCAAGTGGCGTGTTCATCAACCAAGTTCTTCAACCACATAAGTCTTCTCTCTTTTCCATCTATTCCTTTCATCTCCATGTCTATACGAATTCCTAAACATGTCTTAGGTTCTTTCTATTCGGTATTTTAGCTTAGTTACATGTTTTAATCGGTTCATCTTCCTTCTTCCTTGCTTTTGTTCGGTGCATTTCATTTATGAAGCATTTTAATTGGTTCATTTCATTTCTTAAGCAATTTAATCGGTTCATTTGCATTCTTGCACCTTTTAATCGGTTCAATTGACAAGAAATGGAACTTCCATGAGTTTTGGTGTTTGGCGCAAGTTTTGGTGAGTTCTTGAAACATAGAACATTGATCCATTTCTATAAATTCCTATTCAATCTCCAACTCAAGTTGATTCCATAAAATGTCAAAGAATCATCTATATCTTGCTATTGGAATCATATCATGTGGTATCATGAGTCTTAGGTTTGTTCTTGTTTGTGTTTGAGTTGTTTTGGCATTTTTAATTCAAGAACTTTACATTCTTGTTGTTACCTTTCTGTTTTAGGTTTATTTTTGAGTTTTCTTGCTGTTTTCTTTTTTATATTACATTGTGTTTGTGTCATTTTAATTTTTGAATCCTTAATTTTTGTCATAGTCATGTTTTTCCTATAATGTTATCAATTCTTTGTGGTCCTTTTGTTGTAATTTTTGTTTCTTGATTTTGTGTAATGCAGTTTTCTGAATTTTTTTCTTGATCCTTTGATGCGTTTTCTTTTTAGTATTGAGTTCTTACTTTTATTTTAGACCTATACAAGTTCTTACACATCATTTCCATTATGTCTTTGCTAGTTCTTAATTCTGTTTTTTCATTCCTGTTAGGATTCCTCTGTTTTCCTGCAAATGTGCTGACTATTTCGCCTTATTGCAATTGATTTACTTACTGGAAATTTCTGAAATTCTGGATTTGAGTTCGTCAAAGTGTTATAAAAAAGAAGTACTTCAAAATTCAAAGTACAAAAAAAATGATAAATGAAATACGAACAGTGTGTAATTCTACTGAAAAAAATACGGTAATCTGGCAGTGATTTTAGAATATTTATCACAATTAATTGGCTTACTTTTTTTGAGTAATTCCAGTGCCATTATTGAGATAAGATCTTGAACTTTCTGTGGTTACAATTTCATAATCCAGTTCGCTTTATATCATTCCAGATAAATCTGTAAACATCACGTACAGTTTGCACAAAAATATTTTCCAGTAGTTCTGTTTTTGTTTTCTTCATCTAGTCCAGTGCTTTTCTCTAGGTCTCTTTTGTGTGCCTTCTTTTTCATTGAGTACCTTAATTTCTTGCTTGTCTTTTCTTCACTAATCTTTGAGTTTGTCACATATCTAGTATTCCTTTTGTTATAGCCTTTTCTTGTTTATACCTTTTCTTGTTTGTCTTTCATTGTTCATTGGTTTTGTGGTGCTTAGCTTTGAGATTGTGTGTTATTGCTTTGACATCTTTCATTTGAGGTTCCTAAAGGCCTCAAGATCAGATTGGTAAAGGGTCTCTTCTTTCTTTGGAGTGCTTTGAGTGACTCGTACTTTCGGCCTTTTGTTCTATATTGTTTTTGCTAACCTTGTTTTCTTAACATTGTTTGCTAGTGTGTTTTTCTTTTCTAAATGGACACTTATTCAAGTGCTGAATCTTCAAAGCCACGCTCTACTCATAGGGCTTATGTTCTTAATGAATTAAAAGAAGCAAGGAAGGCTCTTGCTCAAAAGGATGAAGAATTGCAAAGATTAGAGGCACGTATGGCTAAGCTTGAATTAAAGCATGGAGGAGTTGTTCATGAGAGACAACCTTCTCCTAGGCATTCTTACAAAGGTTCTTCTTCTCATGGCCATGGAGAGGAGTCTAGACGAAGGAGGCATCATCCTCATTCACATAGAGGCAGCCACCACCGTGACCAAAGGCATCATCAAGAGACAAAGCCTCAAGTTTCTTTTGTAAAAGTCCCTAGTTTTAGTGGTGATAGTGATCCTAATGTGTACTTAGATTGGGAGGCTAAATGTGAACAAATTTTTGATGTCCATGAGGTCCAAGAAGACCAAAAGGTTAAGATAACCTCCTTAGAATTCATTGATTATGCCATGAAATGGTGGCATTGTGTTGTAAAGGACATTATCTATAACAAGAGCCCTCACGTGGACTCTTGGGACACCTTAAAGGAACGCATGCGCCTTAGATTTGTACCACCACACTTTAGGAAAGACCTCATGTTGAAGCTCCAATAGTTTCAACAAGGCACGCTAAGTGTGGATGCATATTTCAAGGAGTTAGAAACGCTTTTACTTAAAGTTAATTTGAAAGAAAGTGAGGAAGCTATGATAGCTAGGTTTGTAAGTGGCCTAAGAAGGGATATTCAAGATGTTGTTGAACTTCAAGAGTATTCATCTTTGGGATCTTTGGTTCACCTTGCAATGAAGGTTGAAGCCCAAATTGCTAAGAAAAATGCTTTTAAAAACTCTCCCAATGATGGTTACTACAACAACTCTTGGAAAATTAAAAAGTCTTTTTCAAACCTTCCTTCTAAGGATTCTTCTTTCACACCTAAAGAGTCTAAGTCTTCTACTTCTACTATCTCACCCATCAAATCGTCTAGCAAGAAATGTTTTAAATGTATGGGATATGGTCACATAGCTTCTAATTGCCCTTCTAAAAGGAATATGTTTGTGCATAATGGGGTAGTAGTTAGTGAGCATGATTCCAATTCATCTAGGCATTCTTCACCTTCTAAGCCATCAAGTGAAATTGAGAGCGAAAGTCCTTGTGAAGGTGACTTATTGATGATAAGGCGAATGTGGGGAACAATTCCAAAATCTTTGGATGATACTCAAAGGGAAAATATTTTTCACACCCGCTGTCTTATCAACAACAAGTTATGTTCCATGATTATTGATGGGGGTAGTTGCACTAATGTGGCTAGTACAAGAGTTGTGGAGAAGTTAGCCTTACCCACTATCTCTCATACCAAGCCTTATAAATTGCAATGGTTAAGTACCAAAGGTGAAATCATGGTTAACAAACAAGTCCTCATTAACTTTGCAATAGGAAAGTATAAAGATGAGTTTTTATGTGATGTTGTGCCCATGGAAGCAACTCATCTTCTTTCAGGAAGGCCTTGGCAATATGATAGACATGTTTTACATGATGGCCTGTCCAATACAATGTCTTTTTCCTTCCAAGGGCGCAAGGTTATCTTAAAACCCCTCTCTCCCAAAGAGGTTCATGAGGACAAAATAAAAATGAAAATTAAAAGAGAAAGTGAGAAAGAAAGAGAAGTAAGAACTAAACCGAGTCACACCACTTTATCCACTAAATCCATCATGTTGACTTGTACTATGCCTCAAATGGAACTTCCAAGGTCTTCTTCTTCTTTATCTTTTTCATTACCCAAAGTTCCTATTTCAACTCCATCTTGGTTAAAAAATGTTAGGGATGATTTTTTCCTACCTCCTAATGGTTTTCACCATTTAAGAGGTCTTTTTCCAAAACATATCATCATTCCCAAACAAATTTTTCCAACTTGGTATGTTTATAGGACTTCCTTTTCTGAACTTCCCTTGCTTCCAACTTCTAAGTCATGTTTGCCTTTTTATTCAACTATTAATTGTAAAAATAAATTGACTTTGTTATATGCAGGGATTCAGAATTCGTGGTCAAATTCTCTCCAACTCGAGGAGTATGATGGAGATCAAATAGGGGAGGCTTTTATTAATGAAGGAAGAGGTCATTCACCCTCACATTTGAAGTTCTTCCTTCTAGTCTTCTCAAAATTAAAAGAAGACATAAAATAAAGAGAGGACCAAGCCTAAAGCCAAAGAAGTCTACAAGCTTTCAAGAATGGGCTTCAATTAATATCTCTCTTTATAGTTTCTTTTGTATAAAATTGTAAATAATATAGAATAGTGTTTAGGTAGGTGCTTAGAGGGAAACATTAGATACCTCTTTTGTAAATAATCTTTAGGCTTTAGTTTAGAATTTTCTAGAAGGTGACTCTTCATGAGTCACTATAGCCGTTAGCTTAGGAGACTCTTGGTTAGCTTGTGGTACAAGCTTTGTAAGACTCATGACCCGCCCTTGCTTCTATAAAAGGAGGGTTTGGGTCCTTCTAAATTCAGAATTGGAATTTGTAGTAACAAAACTCTCCCAAATTGGTGATTGAGTGTAGTGAGAACTTGTCTTCTCCTCTTCCTAGTCTCATCTTGAGAGCCTTGGTTCCCTCAAGTGGCGGCAATTCACACTTATCTTGGAGCATTCATACTTCAAGTGGCGTGTTCATCAACCAAGTTCTTCAACCACATAAGTCTTCTCTCTTTTCCATCTATTCCTTTCATCTCCATGTCTATACGAATTCCTAAACATGTCTTAGGTTCTTTCTATTCGGTATTTTAGCTTAGTTACATGTTTTAATCGGTTCATCTTCCTTCTTTCTTGCTTTTGTTCGGTGCATTTCATTTGTGAAGCATTTTAATCGGTTCATTTCATTTCTTAAGCAATTTAATCGGTTCATTTGCATTCTTGCACCTTTTAATCGGTTCAATTGACAAGAAATGGAACTTGCATATGAGTTTTGGTGTTTGGCGCAAGTTTTGGCGAGTTCTTGAAACATAGAACATTGATCCATTTCTATAAAAGTGCCTATTCAATCTCCAACTCAAGTTGATTCCATAAAATGTCAAAGAATCATCTATATCTTGCTATTGGAATCATATCACAAGTGGAGGGAAGTCCATGATTTGTTTGGTGGATTGAGTGGTTTCGCATGGAACCAGACCACCAAACTTTTTGAAGCCGAGGACGAAGTTTGGAGTGAGCTGATTAAGGTACGATGATAAGTATTTTTAATTTAACTAATACATTTGACTTCACATTTGGCATAAAATACTAATATGTGACATCTATGTACGCCAAACCATCTGCGGCGAAATGGTGTGTGAATCCCATTCGCCATTATGACCTCATGGAGGAGTTACGGTTCTAATGATAGAGCCACAGGAAGTCGGGTCAGGACAACCCGTGACATCAAATTCACCTCCTGACATGAGCAATTTTAGTGTCAACCTTGGGGAAAATAATATGGATTATATCCCCGAGCAACCAAACTATGAGGAGGCAGATGACTACATCCCACGATCACCTGCTCCTCACTTCCAATCTAGTGACACTCCTTTAGACACGCCGTCAAACACTCCTTCTATGTCGTCTGCTGGCTCTGTGGGCACGTCCTCATCTCGAGGATCAAAGAGAAAAGGCACTACTATGGACGACATTGATGAACATTTTTCAATGTTGAATACTAATCTTCAACAATGAGTGTCATCAATGAAGAATGGAAATGAAAATGCCTCTCAGTTGGTGAATATTGCTCGTGCATGGGCAACGGCAGCTCAAGATATAGTTACTGAAATTAGACGAAGAAACGACCTATATGCTAAGCATGTACACCACCATCGACGCCATGCCTCATACCAATACTCAGAGTCTGATATTTGGGCAATGCTCGTGGAGCTTAACATTCAGGATGAACAGGTCATGGATCAATGCTAAGAGTTTTTATGTGACCATCCCGGAAGAGTTAAGCAACTATTTGGGATGCCATATGATCGTCATGACAAAGTTGTTTGGATTTATGACTAGGCGTTGATTTCATATCTTTGCGTTGGCGTTACCTTTAATTATTGGACATGTAATATTTGACTGTGTTTGTTTATTATTGGACATGTAATATTTTGCTTTGTGAACTTCTACTATTGTGTTTGAAAATACCTACAATTATGTTTATGATATTATGTTAACTTCTGTTTAGTTATTTATTGTAGTAATTGCATTATACATGGCATCATCTTCCCAGAAACGTAACAGAACCCATAAGGGTAAATCTCCAGAAGAAGTTGTTGTCGTTCCTTCTCATCCAGCAACGAGGATTGAACAAGTTCTTGATTATTCAAGATATTTTAGTACAAGACGTCAAATGGTGGTGTTTGAAAATGAATGCTCCAAGTTAACCCCTGGGACGATCCCTGAGGAACTGAATTTTGATCAAGCACTGACATTATCGTCCATGATTCGTGAAGATGTTGAAGGTGAAAATCTCAGAAATGTCGGTAGTCTGAAAATGAATGATCGACATCTTGTGCCCTCGTGGAAGCAACTTCGCACAACTACTGAATGAAGATATTTTGATGTTGTGGTTAATAAAAAATAATATAGTCATTAATTGGCCTCATTACATCATGCAGCACATTATCAAATGTCGGGATAACAACATGTCTCTCCCGTATGCAAATTTGATAACGAGGATTTTGCAGGTGTATGGCTTTGACTTTTCGAATGAACAACCAATAATGCTAGGATGGAATTATTACTTTGGGAAAAAAAGTATGAAAAAATTAAATATATTCCAGGTCAATGGCGTATGGCAACTTGGTAGGCCTCACCAGTCAAACGAAGAAGATGATGAAGAGGATCAATTGTCATAACAACATGTTGAAGGTGGTCAACCAGATCCGGCAATCCCCAATCAAACCGAATTGTTAACCCAAATTTTGTTCGGGATACAAAACATGAATACCCGCATTGACAGGGTTGATCAAAGGATGGACCAAATTGAGGATACTCTGAATGACATTCGACGTCATCAAGGCCATTGATTGTGTTATCATTATGTTATTGTCATTGTTATTTTTATTTATAATTTTCATGTTGAACATTAATGAATTGTTATTGTTATTGTTATTTTTGACGTTGAACATTTACAAATTGTTATTTAATATTAAGGTTTACGCTACTTTTCATGCTACTTATTTACATAATCATATTGTTTTTTAATGTAACTTTTTTAACATTTTATTTATATTATGCATAAATCATATTTGGGTTCCATTACCTAATACGGAACTTCGACAGCATTGGTTAAGTGGCCTTCAATGTCTGCGTATCAGAACACATCATCATCTAGTTGTACTGGTTGTAGTGTGCAAAAACGTGGTACTTTTACCCATGCTACTGGGAGCACAAGTACCTTTGTTGCTCCTATTTGTGATTGTGGACAGTTTGTTGTTTTGAGAATAGCAACAATAGAAAATAATGCTGGAAAAAAATTTTGGGGTTGTCCCAACTACAAGGTAAAATTTATTCAATTAGGTTTCTTAACAATGTTATTTTAAACTTATTCATTGTTCAATTTTATTCTTTTCTTCAAAACAGATTAAAAGTGGCATGGTTCTAGGCTGTAATTTTTTCAAATGGTGCATTGAAGACGTTGTCGATGAAAAACATGCAATTATTATCATACAACGAAATAAGATGTGTTCTAGAAAACCATTTGAAGGTCTCCACAAGAAGGATTAAAATGTTATTACTGGGGATGTCTTTTCTTCTTCTAATTAACATTATTATATTCTTCATTTTTACATAATTTTTAAATTACAAACAAATTAAAATGTTTTTATATCGCTTTCCGATCAAATGTAATGACTTTATATTATATCTTTTGACAACTAGTTAATATTCATGTTATGTTCTAAATATCTATTTTCTTTTTAAACTATATTCATTTTGTTGTTCATAATAATGGAAATCATTATTAAAATTAATTTTATATATGTTTATATATATATATGTTTATATATATATATATGTTTATATATATATATATATATAACATAACATAATTTAAAGAATCATAAATAATATTAAAATTATGTAAATAAATTAACTTAAGTAAAAAATAATTTTCAATTAATAAAATGTTAAATAATAAAATTATGCTTAAACTTAAAATTATAATTCATTATTTCTTTCAATTTAACATTTTTTTATTTATAACTAAAATATGCAAAAAAAATAATCATTGTTTATTCTTCTTTTATATACAAGGGTAAATTTGTAATCTTGCAAATTTTACTATTCAAAATAATTTATAATATTCTTACAACCATCACATCACTCACCAATTTCAATAAATTTTCCTCACACATCCAGTCTAACATACTCCAATCCAAACAACATCAACTTTCTTCATACTTTCTTCGCACTTCCACTCCCCCACACTCTCAACTTTCCACTCCCCCACAACCTCTAATCCAAACAAAGCCTTAGTGCCTATTTGGATCAGGGGGTGCACTGTTCCTGCAGACGGAAGTGAGGGTGCACCCCCTGTTTGGATCGACATATGAGAGGAGGTGAGAGGGGGCTGAGGGCTTTTTCTCAAAATTGCAGAGAAGGAGAGAAGAGAGAAAGTTATTCTTAAATATATAAAATGAGCTATATATCCTCATTCTTTCACAATATTTACCATTCACATTCCAATTTTTTTAAACTATACTGCACATGTCATAAAACATAAAAAATATTAAATATATTTTATTCCAAATATATTTAAATAATGATAATAAATATTAATTAAAATCATTTAATTTTATTCTAAATAAACTCTAAATATCCAAGAAATATTTAATATATTCATAATAAAAATAAATATATTTTTAATAAAATGAAAATACCTATATACCTAAAAATATATTTATATATTTATAATAATATATTTAAATTATATATTATAATAATTTTATTTATGAGAATACAAAATTCATTTAAATATTTAACTTCTAACAATGATTAAAATGTTATTAGTGGGGATGTCTTTTCTTTTTCTAATTAAGATTATTATGTTTTTCATTTTTACATAATTTCAAAATTACAAACAAATTAACATGTTTTTATCTCTTTCTGGATCAAATGTAATGACTTTATATTATATATTTTGACAACTAGTTAATATTCTAAATATTTTTTTTAAAAATATATTTATTGATAATAATGAAAATTATTATTAAAAATAATTATATTTATATAACATAACATAATTTAAAGAATCATAAATAATATTAAAATTATGTAAATAAATTAACTTAAGTAAAAAACTAATTAAATTAATAAAATGTTAAATAATAAAATTATACTTAAATTTTAAATTATAATTCATTATTTCTTTCAACTTTACATTTTTTTGTTTTATTTATAAATTAAACTTTAAATTATTTTAATTAACTAAAATATGCACACACAAAAATTAATCATTATTTATTCTTCTTTTATATTCAAGGATAAATTTGTAATCTTACAATTTTTACTATTCAAAATAATTTATAATATTCTTACAACCATCACATCACTCACCAATTTTAATAAACTTTTCTCACACATCCACTCTAACATACCTCAATCCAAACAACCTCAACTTTGTTCACACTTTCTTCACACTTCCACTCACCTACACCCTCAACTTTCCACTCCCCCACACCCTTTAATCCAAACAAAGCCTTAATGATGATTTTTATATGTGTTTTTTAATTAAGAAATTGTTCATATTTGCTTTTTTTTTGAAGAAGAAGAAGTTGCATGTTGGATGCTATCTAAAGAACTTGTTCTTTAAAAAAAAAAAAACTCATTAAAATGGATTCTTAATCACAACATAAAGACATAATAACATCTACATAAAATAAATAAATAGGAAAACTAAGTCAAGTTCTTATGTTGAAAACAAAAAGTAGATGTTTTTCTTTATAATTTTCTTATTAGTCCCTACATTTAAGGTCAATATTCAAGTTACTAGAGTAATTTTAAAAAAATAAATTGGTCCAAAGTTTTTTTTTGAAATTATGCAATTTGGTCTCTTATGTTAGATTGGCATGATCGACGTTAACTGGTGAGTACGTGGCAAAGTGCGTGACAGGTAGAGTGACAACTAAATTCATTCATAACCCAAACCAAACGACAAGAAGCAAAAAAAGAACTTTATATCTGAACTAATCAAAATTGCATCTTAAGTTTCTTTGTAGTTGTGTTGAATACAAGAGAAAATGTGAAACCTAGACAATTGATGAGTATGAGAAAAAATTGATGTAAAGAGGAAATTGAATTGGAGATTTGCAATCCCACATTTGATATGGTTGCTTAAGAGAATGTTGTTGAGTTAAGAGATTCAAGTTCAGCCTTTTGAAAAAATAAAGGGCCTCTAAAGCTTTGTTGGTGAAGAAGCAAAGTGATGGGGAAGAAGAAGACCAACAGGATCTTCCAGATTTAGTGAAGAAGCGAGTCCACCGCTTCCTCTCCCAAAACCTCCCTCCAATTTCCCACTGCTAAAGCTAGCTCCCCCAAATTTTGCAACTCTCTACGCTATGCCCTCCGCCTCGCCACTCACGCCTGCTTCGCATATGCACTCACCTTTGCCAACCTTTTCTCCAAATTAGCCTCCAAAGCCTAAAACGACAACAATATATGGGTCTTGGACATCAACATCGTATTACTTGACGAACCAGAAGACGAGAACCATGAGAAATTGAACCTGCACTATGATTTCGTTTATGAGTTTGGGATTAAGGTTTGTGCAGATGGAGAGGTAACATTTGCCTATGAGTTTGGGATTAGGGTTTATGCAAAAGTTAAAAATAAATATAATTAATAATTAATTATAAACATGGCATAATGCGTGGACTCAATCTATGCATAAATGTGCCACATTGTACGCCACCTCATTACCACCACTTAACGTCGTTTATGTCAATCTAACAAAAGGGACTAAATTGTATACTTTTTAAAAAAACTTGGAACTAGATTGATTTTTCTAAAACCACCGTAGTAAATTGAATATTGACCCTAAATATAAGGATAAATAAGGTGATTATACTTTTTTATATAAATTTTATAGGATATTGTGAAATTCATAGAAAATGCATTAACAATTCAATACTGATTTTCTTTAATATAGTGTAAGTGTTTAAAAGCTAACAAATTTTAGTGTTACATACCATCTCTGCTAGGGCTTAATATTGTAAGAATATATGGCCTTAAACGAGAGAGGGGATGAATTGTTTAAGAGGGATTTTTGAAAACTTTTTCAGCTAGAACAAAATCCTTTGTCTGAAACTAAATCAAAAATTCAGTTAGCCTAGAAATTAAGCATAAAACAGCAAAGCACCAGAAAAACAATCGGTTATTTATACCAGTAAAGCAATAACAACTGAATTTAAAGGAGTTTAAAGGAAGAAAGTGATACACAAACAGTTTATACTGGTTTACTCTTAAACCAAGAGCTACATCCAGTCCCCAGAAGCCACTGGGCAATCCACTAAGCAATCAAAACAGATTACACATAAACCACCAAAGTAGTGACCTTGAGCCCTTCAAGAAACACACTCACTTTGGCACAATACACACCAAGAATGTTGATCTTGACCACCTCAAGAGCACACAACACTCCATGGCAACAACACCAGAATTTACAGAATATTCAAAACGAATTACACTTGTTTACAAAACAATCTGAAATCAATACATATGTAATCCTATTCCACTCTCTCTTGAGAAAACCCAAAGCTTGATGTGAATGTTCAAAACTTGAAAGCAATCTTTTACAACTGAAAAACTCAAATATGTTTTTCTTGTTTTTTTTATAAAACATAAAAAAAAACAGGAAATCATTTAAAGCCAACTCAACTAACAAAACAGAATTTTGTTAGTATTTTCAAATAAACAATCGATTAAAACCATGAAACAATCGATTGTTTTGGTTTGACAGCAAGTCAACCAACCAAAACAGTTTTCAACCTTTTCAAAAACACCTAAGAGTAAAACAATCAGTTGTTTCGACAAAACAACAGGTTGTTTTTCACTTAGTTTGAAAAACACTTTAAACTCAAAAAGGTTTTAAAACACATTAGCTTTAGATTCAACAAAGAGTGGATTACACATTTAAACTACCCAGATCTTATCCTAAACACAGCAGCAACTCCAACCTTGCATCAAACACTTGGATTTGGATTCTTCAAAGCCTTTGATCACTCTTGATCGACAATCTCCCCCTATTTGATAAAGACAAATCTCTGGTTGCTTGTGTTAGACTTTGTTTGAATCTGAAGCAGTTCCTGCAAAACAAAATTTATGCAATACAAAGCATCTATAGCAACAGGTTAGAACTTCACATTAGCTTGTTTTCTGCATAATCATTACAGCAGAGAAAACCAGCCAAAAAAAAGGCAAACCATATTCAAACTTTAAAACATCAGTAACAGCAGAATAAAAACCACTTAAGCAGATAGAGTTTGCAGAGTTTAAGACAACACAACAACAAATTCTCCCCCTATTTGTCTTCACAAATAGACTTTAGGAAGAGATAAAACAGAATATGAAAAGAAAGAGCAGTAAAGCTTCTACATAGCAGAAACAATCGATTGTCCCGAGCATTCAACCAGTTGTTTTTCCTTCAGTCATCCTTTCCATATTGTAGCTCAAAGATCTAATTGTGAACAACTTCAATCTGTTCATCAAGGGTCTGAAAGCGAGTGTCCATGCTATGGAATCTGTTGTCAATGCTCTGGAAATTTGCAACACAAAGATCATGCAGATTTCTTTGATTTTCCGCAAAGCCATCAAGTATATCCACCATGTATCTCTCAAATGAAGACATTGAGAGAATCACATCCCCTTGATGTCCAGCACTTGTTCCAGCATTAAAGTCAGTTGCAGGTTGTTCTTCATTGTGAACATTCATATCAACATCTTGATCTTCTTCATCAAAATCAACAGTTGCAGCACTTGAGGAACCACCATGATCACCATCTTTGCTTACCCATTTTCCATTGATCTTGGTGAAACCCATTTTGCTTAGTGAACCATTGTTCTCTTCTTGTGTTGATTTTACCAACTCAGAGGTTTCATCTTCATGATTCACTTCAAAATATAGTAGAAATTTAGAAATTAAAATAGCATAGGGGTAATGGTAGTCACTTAACCTCATAGACTTTTGCATATGCTCTTTGATGATATGAATCCAATTGATCTTGACTTTCTTCATGATGCAATAGATATAGACAAGATCTTCTTCTGTTAAAATAGAATGGTTGCTCCCCCTTGGAGTTAGAATTCAAGTGACAATGAGAGCCAACACCCTCTCATCTAATTTCAGCCCTCCAACTGAACAAGTTCTTACTTGAGCTTGTGGATTCTTCAAACAGCTTTTGTAGTATTGAATCTTGTTGAAATCTTCCACTACACCAATGTTTCCTTTATTAATTCTAAGTCCAACATACTTCAAACCAGTTACAGCAGCCCATACATCATGGGTAATCTCCATGTCTACACCCTTAACATGTGAAACAAGATGGTTTCCTTCAAACTTTAAGTTTGTGTAGAACACCCAAATTAGATCTGGATATATGTTCCCCTTCATCTCCAAGAACCTCTTCAGCAGCTGTTCCTTGAGAAGCCTTCTCACATTGTCCAGCTTTTGGCTTTTCAACCAATCAAAGGAGACAACTTTTGGACTGTTTATCACTTTTGTACTTGTTTCAAAGTGATACCTCTCAATCAATTCATTATCTCCTGAAAACCAGCCCTCAAGCCTTTCTCCTGACCTCACAACCCTAGTTTTGATCCTTTTGGATGTAGGTAGAGTGGAATCCATGAAAGCAGAATGAGACAAAGGCACACACACACAAGGAGAGAAAGAGATGTTGCAAGAGATGAGCCAATGGGTTGTTTTTGTGAAGGAAAACAGTTGCAATAGATTTTATAGCAAGGCAGAAACCTTTTTTTATCCTTTGGTGATAGTGGGTTTAGGACAACATGTAACTTCCTTCATAACCAAATCAGGCTTTCAAGACTGCTTTATTGACTAAAGATCCCTTTATGATTAAAATCTGCAATAGGCAGAATGTATAGAGAAATTAAATCAATTCTTCACAGTGTTGTCAGAGGAGAAACAATCGGTTGTTTCGAGGAAACAATCGATTGTTTTTCTGCAGTAGTTTAACAGAATGTGAATTTCAAGCATAAACTGAGAAAGGTTCAAAACAGATGTAATTGCTCATTTGAAAAAGGAGAAATTAATCATGAATCAGTAATTAAAAAGCAAAGACAAGGAAGATCTTATCCTTTCATGAAGTCCTTTCAATGAGTCATTGTTTGTGATCAAGAATGCTTCTTTTGGCTTTTGAAACAGCTTGGACTGGTAGACACCCTTAATTCAGTTCCAGTCACATTTCTTTTCTTCCAAGAACTTGATCAGATAACTCAGGACTTCATGTTTCTCTAGTATCCCTGCATCAAAATGAATTCAAGCAACAAGATTTGGTCCCCTTACAAATGTGGGTCCATTTGATTTATTTTTGTCATTTGAAACCTCACAACCTTTGGGAATCCATTTCATGAAACCTCTGAGAACAGAATATTTCCTTATTTTAAAGAATCTGACTGAATGGCCTCTTTTTGTGCAATAAAAGCATGTAACAACCGGTTGTTTCGTCTTAACAATCGGTTGTGTTTCTTGGAAGTTTTGAAAAAGACTTTGAAAATTTATCTTGCTTGTTCTGTAGATTAAAACCTAATCCAGCTTTTCCAAAAACACAATTTTGAGATGCTAAGACATTCTCAAAGTTGGATTTACCCTTTGAAAGCTTATCCATAGTTCTAACAAGATAATGAACTTTCTTTTCAAGATTTTCACAATTTTCACAAACAAGAGAGTCACACACATGAGAAGAGTTTTTCCATGCTTTTCAAGATTTTCAAAATCATTTTTTGATTTTCCAGCTCTTCTTCAAGTGTCTTGACCCTTTTTTCAAGCTAGTTATTCAACCCTTTCAATCGGTTGTTTGAGAGAGTCAATCGGTTAGCTTCTTCATGAGTTTCTTTAAAAGCTTGAAGCAATTGACTATAATTTTCAGCACTTAGGGAAGCACATGAACTTACACTGCTTGAGCTGCTTGAATCATCATCTCCTTCTGCCATTAAGCATATGTTGACTTTTTCATCTTCACTTGATGGGGAGCTTAATGAGGAGACTTCATTTTCATCCCAAGCAATATATGTTTTTCTTGATTTTCCCTTCTTTTCCTTGTAGCTTGACTTCTTTTCATTGCTTTCTTTATTTGGGCAATCATCTTTTATATGCCCTTGTTCACCACAGCCAAAGCAAGTATAATTGTTAGAATTGAAATCACTAGTTTTCGTGTTTCCATACTTTTCTTTGTTGGCTTCTTTGTTGTGATTTCTTTTCAAGAATTTACTAAACTTTTTGGACAGCAAGCTACGGTTTTCTTCCTCACTTTCATCACTTGAATCTTGTTTACTTTTGTGCTTGGCAGCTTTAAAGGCAATGCTTCTCACATGCTTGTCTTCACTTTCTTGAACATTGAGTTTATTCATCTCTAACTCATGTTCTCTAAGCTTACCAAACAATGAAGTCGTTGTCAAGGATGTCAAATCTTTTGATTCAGAAATTGTTGTTACCTTAGGTTGTCAAGATCTATCAAGGCACTTGAGAATCTTGAAGTTTAGTTCTTCTTTATCAAAAGTTTTCCCAAGGCTCATTAGATGGTTGATGATGTGAGTGAACCTCTTTTGCACTTCAGCAATAGATTTTCCCTTAAGCATTCTGAACATCTCATACTCTTGTATTAGAGTATGTTTCCTTGCTCTCTTCACATCATTTGTTCCTTCATGGGTGATGTTATGATATTCTTGGCAATACAATCAAACTTGGCCTTTTTATTTTCAGCTAGAACAAAATCCTTTGTATGAAACTAAATCAGAAATTCAATTAGCCAAGAAATTAAGCACAAAACAACAAAGCACCAGAAAAACAATCGGTTGTTTCTGCGAAACAATCGGTTGTTTATACCAGTAAAGCAATAGCAACTGAATTTAAAGGAGTTTAAAGGAAGAAAGAGATACACAAACAGTTTATATTGGTTCACTCTTAAACCAAGAGCTACATCCAGTCCCCAGAAGCCACTGGGCAATCCACTAAGCAATCAAAACAGATTACACATAAACCACCAAAGTAGTGACCTTGAACCCTTCAAGAAGCACACTCACTTTGGCACAACACACACCAAGAATGTTGATCTTGACCACCTCAAAAGCATACAACACTCCTTGGCAACAACACCAGAATTTACAGAATATTCAAAACTAATTACACTTGTTTACAAAACAATCTGAAATCAATACATATGTAATCCTATTCCACTCTCTCTTGAGAAAACCCAAAGCTTGATGTGAATGTTCAAAACTTGAAAGCAATCTTTTACAACTGAAAAACTCAAATATGTTTTTCTTGTTTTTTTTATAAAACATAAACAAACTATTTATATCCTTCAAAGATTGGTCAAAGCATTTAATTGAGGAGCGTATTCAGTTGGAAATCATTTAAAGCACACTCAACTAACAAAATAGAATTTTGTTAGTATTTTCAAAGAAACAATCGATTGAAACCACGAAACAATCGATTGTTTTTGTTTGACAACAAGTCAACCAACCAAAACAGTTTTCAACCTTTTCAAAAACACCTAAGAATAAAACAATCGGTTGTTTCGACAAAACAACAGGTTGTTTTTCACTTAGTTTGAAAAACACTTTAAACTCAAAAAGGTTTTAAAACACATTAGCTTTAGATTCAACAAAGAGTGGATTACACATTTAAACTACCCATATCCTATCCTAAACACAGCAGCAATTCCAACCTTGCATCAAACACTTGGATTTGGATTCTTCAAAGCCTTTGATCACTCTTGATCTACAAATATTTCCCCTCCAAACTACCTAATTGCAAATTTCAAACTTTTTTCTCTTTGCAATTTTTTCAAATTTTCTCTTTTACTTTATTTTTTAAGTTTTTAAAATTGTTTCACATAATTTTTAAGTCATTTTACTTTATAAATCTCTCTATCTTATTTTTTTTTTTTAGATTTTTCTTTATAAATATTTTGAGATTTGGGTAGTCCAATTAATTGAAAAATGTATAAGTCAATTTATTCAACTTTTTTTTGTTTATTTATTATTTGGTTGTTTGAATGAATTTTTTTAATATTTTTTTAAGCTTTAGTGGTAGATTCAACTTTTGATGGAGGATCATCAAGTCACCACAACTTTGAGCTAAGAAGATTGAAGAATATATACTTTAGTTAGAACATTTATTTATAAGAGTCTTTTTCATCTTCTAGGTCTTATAATTTTGTATAGGCAAATTTTTCCTCCACCTCCATACCTTTCCCCTACAGCTCCATATTAATTGTGAAAAGTCAGTTTTAACTTTTTTTAAAATTTAAATAACCCTAAAGGAAGCATAACCTCACATTTTTAAATAACCTGAGTTGCACCCCACACCTCCCTTCTAGCCGCAACATTTGAGAGAGCATTTCTATCATTTGAGTATGTGTAAGAAGGTTGGCAAGAAGATTTGTTGTATTTGACTTTCCCTAGTGCAAAAATGATTTTTTTTTAGTTTTTGTATTTCATTTCACCTTGTTGGTCTTTTTTTATGTTTTTTTTTACTTCCAAAAAAATAATAAAATAAGCGAACGAAAACACAACCACACTCAGTAAAAACACTACAAAACTTATCTTAACCACCAACATTCACCACCAGCCACTACAATCAACCACCAATAAAAACACTACAAAACTTACCTCAACTACTGATGTAACCATGAAAGTAGCATCACCATCTAAACTAGTCCAACTTTACAAGAAGATGACCAAGAAGAAAAAAAAAAGACTATTCAAGACTAGGTCAAGCATCTCGGACTAGGACACAAGGCCCCACCATCTCTTAGAAGATCATCAATAGCAGAACACCAGAGCATGTGCTAGAATACCAATTATTCTTTATTTTAATCTTTTAAGAGGAGGTATTAAAAAGCATAAAAAATGGGTTTCTTCATGACCCATAGAGAAACCCTAACATCTAGAAGGTCTCCTATGTGCAACTCCTAGTCACACTTCCCACATTAAGCACATGCTTAAATGTGAGAAGCACGACCCCTTCTAGATCCATAATTAGTGGCACATTTTTAGGAGTTAAGCTAGCTTATTTTGAATTTCAAATTTCCCTTCATGCCTTAATCACATGGCACCTATCACTATAAATAGGTTGTCACCTCCTCTTGTAAATCACAACATATTTTGAGTAAAGAAACTTTGCTTGAGTGAATCTATGAGTAGCTATTTTTCTCTGAGTCTTATCTTGGCAAAGATGCTTCAAGTGGTGACTCTTTTCATCACTTATCTTGGACCTCTCCTCCTCCAAGTGGAATGATTTCTCCATTCTTCCACCTCCATGGATGTCTACTACCATTTAAGTTTTTCATTCTTCTTCTCTAATTCCATGTTTTCAAATTTCGTCAATTCTAGTATCTTTTTGAATGCTTAATTCCGTTTGCAATTATTCATTGTGTGAGTCTTTTTCTTTTACTTTTGAATAGAACTTTCACACTTACTTAACCACTTGGTTAAGTTCGTGTCTAGTGGCAATCCTCACTGAGTCATCACCATATTTTGTTAATCAAAATCCTAATCCAAGTGAAACCAATAACTCAATGTGTGTTGTCTACTAAATCAACCCAAATCAACTACCAACGTTCTCCACAACCACTACAATCAACCACCACAACGAATCACCAACACTTAAAAAAGAAGAAGACATCATACTCTCCATCGTATTCAGAAAGGTGTTGTTGGAATTAAACAAATGTGAAGGTATAAATGTGCAGGGAGAATTTTCCTTTATATATAGTATAATAGATTTATTTTGGCTTGTAAATTTGTATAGGTTTATTTGGGACATGTATTAGGCCTAATAGAATAGGATAAAAATATAAAATAAAAGAGGTTACAATTGGGTCTTCTTAAGCCCAATTGCAACCTAGACGAAATTGGAAGTCAATGTAGGAATTGCAACCTTGAACACACACGTGGAAAATATGGAATGCAATTTAGGACAACATATGGAACATGTGACTCCAACTCGAATAGAGTTAGACTAAGGTGTGATACATATGTCCATCCATATGGCAACATCTCATTGGAGAGACTCTTCAACCAATACCAATTCGCTACTTGTCAAAGTTAGGAATATAAAGGATTTGCTCCAATTAGAGAGTGTCATTTGTCTAGTTTTGATTGGAGAAATATTTCTGAAATTTGGCACCAAGTAGGCTATAAATAGAGGTGTTCATACACTTGCATTTTAGCTTAGAATTTGATAATGAAATGCTGTCCAAATTTTAGCACAATTGTCTTCTACACTATCTCTTTGTTAGCACTTTTGTGTGTCTAAGTTAGAATCAACTTAGGAGTTGACCTTACTTCTTTCACCTTCTCCACACAATTTTATTTCCTCAATTGAAGCCATACAAAACCTCCAACAATCCGCAACAAAACTACAAATCAAAAGAAACATGGTGATGCATCCAAGGATTGCATCAACTTTCTTCTTACTCTTCTTTTGGTTTAGTGAACAAGCAATTGAATAAAGGGAGTTAACATATTGGTAAGACTAATAATTATTTTTAGAATTTACAATTCTTAAGTTATATAGAAATTGTTTTCTGACACATTATCTAGAATTGTAATTAGATATTGTATCTTTAACACCATGTTATGTTTTGAATAACTAATTGAAAATGTTTTGTAATCTAAATAGTATAAAAAAAATTTGATATGTGAATTGAATAGTTATTTGGAAGTATTGAATTTTAAAAAGTGAATTGAATTAGAATATTTTTGGATTATTGTTGAGTGTTGAATAGTCCTAAATTATTTGAAATGTTGTATATGTATTTTGGAGTGTCAAACATTTTTAAGATAAGGTTTTAAAACTATATCATGGATAGATTTAGTTAGTTTGGGACTGTATAAGATGTGGATAATTTTTAATTTTGTATAATTTGCTTGATACATGGAAAGATTGGTTATTGCTCAACACTTGCTATAATTGGTGACTAAATTTAGAAAGTAGTCCAACAATGTTTATTTTTTATGATATGATTGATGACTTTTGAGAGATTTTATTTATAGTTAAGTGTGATAAAGCACAATTTTGGTGGGAGAAGGTAAAGAATGAACAGAAGTAATAGCAATAATAAGAGTGATAATAAAACCTCATGCATTTAGTATTAGGAGAAGAATGTGTAGAGTTGTGGAAGCGTTACAAGTGGAAAAATACTGAGACGATAGATGTTTTTTTTACGGTTACGGGTGGATTGGATAGCACCACAATCTGGTTGAATTGCATCTCTAATTGGGGAAGATTTTGACCATAAGGCAAACCAGAAAAGACTCGGGTGGGATCCATCTGAACTGGATTCAACCCACTTTCCACAAAACCTCAAGTGCCATGGTAAAAATAATACTCGCTTATCACCAACCGACACTTTTAAAGGAAAATTATAAGCAACCAAAACACCCCTCTCTCCAAATAACTTTACTTAATCACACCAAGTTTTCTTCCCCTTTTCTTAATGGGATTTTATTTTGGGGGGCACACTTTTGTTAGTGTTAATGATTTGGGGTTTATGAAGTATACCATAAACAGAGTTGAGCTGAAAAGTTGTGGAACCAGGAATTTAGGAGAGAAACATAACTGATGGTGAACAAGATCTGAGAAGAGAAACCGTGATGGAACACTTGAGTAACTGTTGCCGTTATCTGTTGTTTTAAGTTTGGTTCCGAATAACGTTTGTGGTGTTAAGAAGCGTTTGTTGACAAGGAACTGTTCCGAAAGACTGGAAGATAAAGGGGCTTAGTGGGTCTTCCTCTCTTGCCCCCAACGAACCGGATAGTGGCTGGGTGCCACAGAAGCTGTAAAGTTTGCTTCTTTTTTTTATAATTTCTGCATTCATTTGATCTTTGTTACACGTTGGGTTTTTAATACTGTGTGCATTTTTGTATAGTGAGGTGAGGGAGAAGAGGGGAGGGGGAATGTCTATGAAGAGCAAGGGGGGAGCTGCAGAACTGAGTGCAAGGAACGTCCTGCAGAGGAAATGGGCTCTTCTGCTCTGTGTGGCAAGCTTCTGTGCCGGAATGTTCTTCACAAATAGGTACATTTGCTTCTGGGTCTGTATATTTGAGCATCAAGTTCTATCATTTTTTAGTTATTTTCGGCGAGTGATCGAGTTTCTTTCTCAGCTGCAAACTGGGGTTATGCTCTAAGAAAGAACATTTTACCTGTGTCTTCTGCATTAGGACATTTATTCCATTCTTCTTCTTCTTCTTCTTCTTTATTGTTTGCTTACAATTCTCCACATGATTTTCTGTTGGTTTCATTAAATGTACCAAAGTTATTCAGTCTCATTTTATTTTTTTCTCTCTTCCACTTCTTGCATCTCCTTCTTTACCGCTTAATAAAAAAAGCTGATTGGTGGGTATGTATATTTTATTCCCCTCTCTCTTTACGTAGTTGCTGAAAATTGTCAAGTTTTAATTGAATGTAGACATTGCGTTGAGTTTAATTAAACGAAGGCTTCCTTACATATGGCGTGACCTGTCATAGTCAGTTTTTTTACATTTCTTCATCGCCCTTGGTTTTGTTCCTGTTTGAACAAATATCAACTTATGAAGCTGAGTTAATAAATTAAGTGTTCCCTTCTTTTCTCCGATTTCTAAGCTATTAGTAGTTATTTTAAAATAGATCTTAAGGGAACTAATCATTATGATATACGTGTAATGCTAACCATAATTTTGTTTCAGGATATGGTCGATGCCTGAATATATAGAAATTTCAGGGACTAGTGAGATTGAAAGAATAAAATTAAACTCTGATGGTTGTAATCTAAATCCAGTAAGTGTATCAGTTACTCTTTTGCACATGTTATATTTTTTTGTATGTTATGCATCCATTTGTCCCCTATCCCGTAATAGGTAGAACTAGTACTGGAATTTGTAACAACAGTAGAAGTTCCTTCCCCATGAAATGATCAGGATATAAAAAACCAAAATATTTGTAATATATTTACACTTGTTTATATTTGTGGTTAGTTCATTATTCATGTGCACTCGTAACAGAATCGTGGAAAATGTCACTATATCTTTGTTTTTGGTAATTTATTTCATTGGGGATGAATGTGCCTTCAGAATTAAGCCCGACATTTGTGAACTTCTTTTCGCCTTGTAAGAATGAACTCCTCTGCTTAGTTTGTATAGAAGTTTTCTCTTTTTTGGATTTTTTTTTCATTAAGAAAAAAGGTTCCTTTTACTTTGAGGATCTTTGCAAGGGTTGTATTTGGCCCAAGTTTTGAATGGCTATTGATGAGTGGTTTAATGTAGCAGTTGTAGTGTATGACACAGTGGCCATAGCAACACTATAGTGGTGCTATCTGCTCATTAAAAAAAAAGCCTTGGAACAGATTCATCTAAGGCCTTTTAGGCGGGGCTATGTTTGGGATTGTTTTGACAATGACATCTACAGCTATAATAATAGCAGTAAAGTGGACATGATGATCGATGATTCTTGCCTAGGAAGCTTGTATTTGACTTTTGTTTCTATTTATTTGTATGTTTTGTTTAAGAGACCTATGACAATATTTTAATTATGAATGTTATCCATTGTGCATATCCTGCCATCCACTATCCCATTGTAGTGTTTTTGGTGTTGGATGATATGCACTATATTAGGGATTTAAAACCATGGGTTAGTACTTTTTATCTTAAACATTTTTCTCCGGTGGCTTTTTGAAATTTAGTATATATAATGTTTAAATCTCAGGCATATAACTATCAGCTGCATCTTGTTCTATTTATGAAAAAAGATCTATAATGATGACATGTTCTGCTTGATGTTTTACCTTTATTTTAAGGTTGCAAGGCCAAGCTCAAATTACAGTAAAGTGGAAGTTTCAAATACACAGAATGTTGTCAAGAATGATGTCAAGTAAGCCAAGCCAAAGCTTCTTTGCATGGGATTTACTTAGTAACGTATCAAACAACTATAATGCTAATCCATTTCTATACATGAATTTCAGGAGACCAAGTAAGACAAAATCTACTTTGGAGCTGAATCATAAATTTGCTTTGCTACTTCCTGAATTATGCTGAATGGTTGTGCTGTATCAGGGAAGTCAGAGACAATTGAATCAAGTACTAGGAGAAAATATTTCATGGTTATAGGGATCAATACAGCTTTCAGTAGCAGGAAACGAAGAGACTCTGTTCGTACAACTTGGATGCCACGAGGTGATTTAATGATATTTCATCACTTTCTAGTTTTTCCTCTCATAGAAGTTCCCCTTCAGCCTGCTTAAGTAATTCCATACCATCATGTATCTAAACTGGTTTCTAATGGAACTTCATTAGCTAATGAAAGACAGAAGTTGGAGGAAGAAAAGGGCATAATCATACGATTCGTTATAGGTCACAGGTCAGATTTCCTGATATTCACTTTCCTTTATTGTTGTGCTTTCCTACTTTTGATGATTCTGTTGCACTTATTTTCTCATATGATCTCAGAACTTTGTTTTGTGGCCTAATTATCAAATTATATCAAACATATAATTGTATTCTCTCTTTCTGATGCAAGTTGTGTTTATTTATCCTCTTTTTGTGTTGATTGGTTGTATACTTGTTCTTTTACTAGATGGAACTATAAATAATTATTGTCAAAAATCAATGACACAATGTCATGAAATTTTGGGATCATCCATGATGAATTCCAATATGGTTGGTTGAATTCGTATTTTTGTGTGATGCTAAGTAACCATAACCTAGAGATTTAATTAGCCTTTTTTGTCTATAGTTCTACATCTGGTGGCATTCTTGACAAAGCTATTGAAGCAGAGGAGAAGCTTCATGCTGACTTTTTGAGGCTGGTAATCTTTCTCTCCCTCCCCTTTTAATTTAGATGCATATATATATATATATATATATATATATATATATATTTGTATTTTTTTTGGTTGATGAAACAAAATACATTTGTGTTAAGCAGAACCACGTTGAGGGATACCTAGAACTATCAGCTAAGACAAAGACCTACTTTTCGACTGCTGTTGCCTTGTGGGATGCGGAATTTTATGTTAAAGTTGATGATGATGTTCATGTCAATTTAGGTAAATAGAAAAAAATATTCAGCGTGTACGCTTAATCATTGATAATATGATATGTGGAGTTATGGGAGAAAGTAACTGGTAAAGTTGAAGTGATAAATCTAAGTCAGTTTTTACACATGATATGTGCAGAAAAAATAACTTATTTCTTTAAAAAGGAGCGCTAAATCATTTAAATTTATTACAAATTTTCTATAAATATGATTACAGAATGAGGAAGACTTAAAAAAATTACTGTTAGAAATTCTATTATTTTTACTTCGTAATTTAGCTTAGGAACATAAGCCCAAATTATACGAGACTTATATAGACTAGTAAATTTCTTTTTATGTATTTCGCTTGTTAGTAAAACTGCCTAAGATGTTGTTTAGTAATAAAATAAAATAAAGTATCTAAGGGATCACATGACTTAGTTTGTGGGAGAAACTCTTGTGCATTAACAGGTAGCTCGACGAACCATTGACTTTGAATTTTGTCACCTTGTATTCCTGTGCTTACATTAGAGCATAAATCGTCAATCTTGTTGTACAACTAAATTCATTTATCCATCAGCAGCTTCCTTAATTGTATACATTAAAAAGTTGAGGTTTGTGTATACTATCTGCAATAGGCCTGACCTGACACCATTTTGTTACTTTCCAATTAAAGTCATGGCAATGCTTAGATTCTTCTCTATGTTTGGTATATTGAACTGTTATATTTTTTTGCTTTCTGCAGTGTTATGGATTGAGAGCTGGTACATTCTCTATAGAACATTCTTGTAATTGTGATGTTGCTCTCATAGTTGTATTTGGAATGTTTGCTTAATTGGATGGACTTTAATAAAAATTGACAGAAAAGTGAAAGGCATAAAATTCACTTGAGTAATGATTATTTTAGATTTTGTTTGACTACACTTCATAATAGATACTTCATTGTCTATCCTCATTGTGCTTATTGTGCCTTTTTGCAATCTCAGCAACACTTGGATTGACTTTGAGTATGCACCGAATGAAACCTCGGGTGTATGTTGGGTGCATGAAATCCGGTCCTGTCCTTGCTCAGAAGTAAGAAAGCCTGTGTATTATATTTTTTCGGTTGCAGTTTAAAAACACTTCCTTAGTGTAACCATCTTACCACAGGGGAGTTAAATACCATGAACCAGAATACTGGAAGTTTGGAGAGGTGGGAAACAAGTACTTCCGTCATGCTACAGGACAATTATATGCCATTTCCAAAGATTTGGCTACTTATATATCAATAAATCAGTAAGTCTTGTTTTCCTTGCTCAAAACTGTTAAAGCACACAGGCAAGTGGGTGTTTGTATGTCAATTATTGAGATTTTCATTAGGTTGGAACAAGTGCAGACTAACAGCTTCATGGACTCTCCTCTACTAGGAAAGAATTGAATATTATACCAACGAATGTAGCATTTAGTGCTACTTTGATGGACTGATAACAGTTTGATTTACAAATACCAGGGATGTGCTACATAAATATGCCAACGAAGATGTTTCATTGGGATCTTGGTTTATTGGTTTAGACGTGGATCATGTTGATGATAGGAGAATGTGTTGTGGCACACCCCCTGGTATGTTGATTTTTATTTTACCATAATCTATTCAAGAGAAAATTCATGTTACCCACTATAATTAATCCAATACTTTTTCACAAGCATTATATATAAATCTGAGCAACCAATGAAAAGCCTATCATCAGAATGTTCATGTAATTTGAGATGTCGTTAGTTTTCTTTCTGAATCTGTGATTCCATGTAAACCTGACAAAATGATAAATTTACATGGTTTTTCTTGGCTAGATGACAAGATCATAAGTTTATGTATTTAACAGTAGTGGTGCTACCCTCCTGCAGATTGCGAGTGGAAGGCACAGGCTGGTAACGTATGTGTTGCTTCGTTTGATTGGAAATGCAGTGGAATCTGCAGGTCTGTAGAGAGGATGAAAGAAGTTCACCTGCGTTGTGGGGAGGATGAAAACGCTTTGTGGAGTGCAGCCTTATAAACCAAACAAGTAGTGCAATGAAAATTCAGAAACCTTGAAGAACAGACGAATGGTGCAGGCCATAGACGTAGTATGAGAGTAGTAGTTGGTGGATGAAAATGGTATTAAGATAGTTGATATGTGTAGCTGCTTGGGAGCCATACAATTTTGCTGAACTGAGTTGCAGCTGCCAAAGAGAATGAAGAAGATAATGAAGAAGAGAATGCAGTAGAGTATATATAGTAGCAGCAATAACCAACCCATTCTTTTGTTGTTTAGTGGCTGGAGGGCTTTACATTCTAGTTCTCTGTCATGTCTAACGCTTCACAATAATTATTACTTTTCTCTTTTTCTTACACAGCTTTAATATAATTTTATTTATTTACCTCACAACAAAATTTATGGAGTCATTAAATAAACAATGATTCAATTTTATTTTTTTTAATAACTGTTATATTTTTTAAAGTAATTCCACATCTAATATTATTATATAATAAATGTTATTCTTAATATCAAGTAGAACAATTTTTTAGTTATTATGATTATAAGTAATGAATTTAAAAGTTATTGCAAACAAATTGTTCATTCATAAAAGAAAAATAAAATAAAGAATATGATTGTTAATGCGAAAATACAAATATAACTTCTGAAAAAAAGAAAAGAAACTGACACCTATTTTTATAATAAATAACCAAAAAAATTCATGATATTCAAAATTTGTTATTAGAAAAAATATTTTTCATTAATGATAAAGAAAAAAATGTTAGATTAATTCTTTAATCACATTTTTTAAATGATGAAAAGATATGCATAAATATATTTCTATATAGAGTTTGTATTCGTAAGATTAATATACAACTTTTTATTGAATCAACAATTAAAGGTATCAAAATAATCATTTACAATAATGAAAGAAACGCAGGGAGATTTGGTAAATAAAATAAAATATAATTCAATTCAATTTAATGTTATACACAAATCTTTAACTTAAAAAAAGAAAAGCAGGTCTTGAATTGGTAAAAAGTAAACACTATAGAAAATAACGACCTAAATATGCAGTAGCATATAGTTTTATCTTTTTTTTTAAAATGTTACTCATTAATTTTAAAATGGTCTATATAATTAAAAGTAATGTTTTAAGGATACAGGCTAAACAATATCAACAAAAAAGGAGAATAAATTGGTTAGAGAAATTTTTTTTTTATAAAAGTTTTGATGTTAGACATCGCTATGCAACTTGACATCTCAGTTAGGCTGACACCTCAAGTAACAACAATCATCTGTCATCACATGAAAAAAATATTATTAAAAACAAGAAAAAGAAATAAAATACAAAAATATGGGGGGACTAGACCAAAACCCACATGTTAACTAAAACGATACATAGGTAGACTATACTTATTCATAAAGAATTCTAAGAACAGACTAGATGAAAGTCTATTATACCAATGAAATGATTCTCTATGAATGAATCCTAAATTAGCCAACTTATCAGCACATGCATTTTCCTCACGAAAAATATGAATAATCCTAAACCTGATTGTCCTATAGAAATTAAGACAAGTATTCATCGATTACGAAGCATCCACGGAACATTAGTTCTAGCAGTAAACGCAGCACAAACCAAGACGAATCACATTCAAGCCAAACATTAGTAGGTCTCATGTTTTGAACTTCCTGCATAGCATATATAACTCTATAAAACTCAGCAACCAAAACACTCTGAACTTCAAGAAATGTTGAAAAAGCACCAATAAATTAGAGAAATCTTTTAACAATGATTGCTTTTAAAAAAAAATTAACCACTTTACAATATATTTTAAGAAGCAATTTCGATAGTATTCTTTAAAGCAAAGAGAGAAAAAAAAGAGCAATAAAAGAAATATGAAACAAATAAAGAATACCAGAGTTTTTTTATAGTTTTTTTATTCTCTCTTTATAAATGTTAAAGTTTCAATATAAACAACCTAATATTGATTTGTTTCGCTATTATTAACAGTGAATACAGTTACGTAAATCTACCAAAAATAATATACAAGCACAATATAAAATATGAGGTATTTTAGAGAAATGAGTAAAAGAAAAAAAAAATATTCCTAAAGAACTTGTAAATGTCATTTGGTTCAATAACACTTCTCGATTTAGCTCAAAAAATAATTCTAAAGAACTCTTATAAAAATTAAAAACATTTTCGAAAATAATGTAGTATATCAGTTATTTATTTATCTATTTTTATTTTAAAATAATATATTTTATTTAAAAAAATACAGTTAATCAATTATATTCATTTGAATGAATTTGAAAATTTATTAAGAAAAAATTAATCTATTGTTTTAAGTAATAATTAATTATTCGTATAAATATTTTTTAAAAAATAAAATAAAAATTAATTATTTTTCAACATAATCAATATGATAATAAACTATAAATTTAACATAATAGTTTATTATCTGTAAGTTTAATAGTTTTCTTAAATCTAAGTATCTCAAAATAATAAATTATATTATTCCTTAATTGATTAAAGTATTATTGTTAAGCGTTTAAAATATATTTTTAAAAAGAACAAGCGTTCCTTAATTAAGTAAATACAATGTACTAAATATGTCTAATCTATGCATACATAATCAAAATCAAAATAACTATATATAATGTCTTTGTAATTTATAAATGTAGCATCGCATTTACACTTGCCACACATAGACATGTAATGATATGCATTGACCAAGCAAGTTATTAATAAATAAGAACGAAAATTGTGAATGTTTACTTAACCCACCGAGCATAAATAAAAAAATAAAAAAGTGACATAGTAAATAAACAAAATCATTTATCTTCCAATTATTTTAACACAAGTGTATTTGAACCCACCTTTTATTTGTTGTGCAGAATCAAAAGATTTTTTTTTAGGACCAAATCATTGAGACCTCTTGTAGTTGGAAACATGCCCAAATGAATGTTGGTGCTTTAAATGTAAACAGAAGAGAAAGGCAATTGTAAAGAGAGATTTATTTTTGAGTGATATGTTGGTAATCTTACATCAAATAAACTAAATTACAAATGAAAAGATAAACCAAATTATAAATGGAAAAAGAAATAATTTATTTATTGAATGAATTAATTTTGAAATTACATTGACCCAAGTTACAACCTTCAATTTGATGTTGGGAAAAGTAACATTTTCCTTTATCTTTGCCAATTGCCACTTCCCACTTCATTGATTTGCCTCTAATGAAGTCCCTACCATCCTCAAAACAGAAAATACAATAAAAAAGCTAAAATAATTTCCCTACCTACTCTACCAATTCACCATCCCACATCAAAATATTGGTCACTGCTTTTCTGAGACACAAAAAAAAATCCTAATAAGCTGCTCACCCAAATTAGGTAGCATAACATTCATTTACAATTCCTTTTTGCTACCAATGAATTCTAAGCACAAGAATAATAATAAAACTCAATGGTGTTGCAGATTACCAAGGAGAAAAACTTACTAAAGTTGGCCTTGTAGTAAAGAGTTTGAGTAGTATGCATGAAGTCTTAGATTTGATCTTTGGTGCCGCCATTGTAATAAAAGAGATTTGTAGAGAAGGAAAATGTGATAGTCTGAGATCAATTACATGTGATATTGGCACGGCTCAATCAAACAACACAGAGTTTTGGATAACAAAACACTGCCTTCTGATTGAACCGCACCAATATCTCAAGTTCTTAATTGTACTCTTTGAAGTCTGATCCTCCACCACTTTCCATTCCTGCACCTTCTTAAGAAAGAAACAAGCATTGGTTAATTAATGTGATAAGAAAAGCTTACCCACCCCAATGGTAACTGCAGTATATCATCACCAGAAAGCATAATACTTGGAAATTTTGATGAAGAAAGCATGTTCCTTTGAAGTATAGAGTGTCCTGTGAGATTCCTAAAATATAATGGAAGAGAGAGAGGGAGAGAGAGAGGCAGAGCCTTAAATATGGTGGCATTTAATTTGCCAACGACTCAGCCAAAAATAGGAGGGGGCACATTAAATTGTGAGAGTGGAAACAAAGGGAAAAGAAAGGCATATTTTGAAGTGTGACAAGAAGAGAAGGGCAGTGAGACAAGAAAACGAGTCCAGGTTCCAGGGTTTTATATTTATGAGTCTCAGAGGGTAAGTTGGTATGCTGCCAACCACATTTGAAATTCAAATAGTATGAAATGGCTTTTAGAAAGTTTGTGAGTGGTTGGTGTGAAATTGTGAATGTAGTGATTTGATTGAGTCTTGCTAACTCATGTCATTGATTCTCTATTCAACCAATTATATTTGGTAATTGGTTTCTCAACAACATATCTATGTGCTGCAAAAAGTTTGATTTCGTCAATATCAAACTCATCTTCACTTTCTTCCACATTCAAAGGCAGAGATAGATGGACAGATACATAATCAAACCGTCTTTGGTATAAATCCATAGAAGGAATAACTAGGAAAGTATATTGAACAGAATTTCTTTTCTTTTCTATTTTTTTGACATCAGAGGTCTTAGTTCTTTAGTTTATGATTAAAAAGGGAGGAAAGGAAAGAAATGAACAAGATCCACAAAATCCCATGGAAGAGGTGGTTGTCACGTCTAGTAACCTTCAATGAATTTCAAAACTCTGGCTTCTTTGTTGTTATTTTTCATCAAAACCATGTGGAGATTTTAATGTTGTTTATAAAAAAAAATTGATATAATAATCCTGTACAATTTAAAGCTGAAGCTAGTCTTTGTATGAATTTGAATTAATGGTTGCTAAAAAAATGTTTATGAAGTGTTAGTCTTTTTTTTTATAGAGTTGGGGTGCCAGCTGGTGGCACCTAAATTCTCCTTTTTGATGAGAGAAGCAAACAGTGTTAATCAGTTCTGATGCATAGGTTGGGAGGGACCCTGTGACCTGTTATGTTGCTTCGAGTATTTCCGCCAGTAATGCCCTTAACTAAGGGGAAGATTTGTTTGCACACGTTTTTGAAGGGAAAGTGTTACTTTATCAACACTTTGGCACCACAGGTTAGGAAGCCAGGGGAATAAAACAATTGCAAAATTAATTAAATAACTAGGAACAATCTTTTTTTTTTTTAGTTTACTTCGCAATAATTGGATTACAATTTAACTTGATTTAGTCCAACCCTGTAAGACTGTAAAAAAGTGTTTTGTAACATGAGATGGTTAAAGCTATAGGTTAATGTTGTTGATTGTACTGTTTGAGGCATATTTTCTTTTAGGAAAGAAGATGTTTAAACTCTTCAGTGTTATAGAGATTGTTTTGATGTACCAAAACAAAATTTAAGTTCATTAAAATTAGATGAATTTGGTATAAATGTGATTAGAAAGGAGTTTAAGAAAGTGTATAAATGGAGAAAAGCAGAAAGAACTGCTTTGGCAGCTTAGAATGGTGGCAATAAAGAGTTGCATTGTAGATGGAGAGAGTGTGTTCTAGAGTTGGTATTAGAACAACAATGGGTTTGTTCTAATTAAGTAGTAATAGAATGTTTTGGTTGGGCATGCAGTTTTGTTGATAGAGGCATCTGAGCACTATTTTGGGGACAGACCCCAAAATGATGGTCATTGGAGTTCAGTCCAAATCTCCAATTCCAGCTAGGGACACTTGGAAATACCAAAATTAGATCAAAGAGTTGGCCAAATGTCAATTCCAAATAAATGCCCACACAAGATTGTGACTTTCTTTATCTACTCGCTGTCTTCAAGTACCTTCTCTGTTTTAATACACACAAATTAATATTGGTCCAGAAAATTTATAGATAGTATTCAACCAACTGCATGTCTGGATCTGCAACAGATTCTTTCATTCAAATTTACCATCACACTCTCCTTTCATCCATCCCATTTACTAACTGTTTTAATTATTACTTTATATATAAATATATATTAGTATTTGGAATGTGTGACCAAACACACATGCAAATCAAAAGTAGATTTTGCTGCATTAACCTTTTATTTTTTTGGTATCTCCCAAAATTAATATATATTTAAGATCATAAATTTTTAAAAAATAAAACATATATATACAGTTAAAGATAATTTAATTCAGGTAGGAGGAGCAGAGACACACTACCTCAATCCTTTACCATATAGCAGATGAAGTACATTGCATGCAAAGTTTACTTCAACCATTATTTTCTATATATAAATTAATTTTATTCTAGATGAGCATGTGAAATGAGAGGGATATAATTTGGTAAACTGGCAGAAGCACATATGCATATTATATGCATGTATGAATAATAATTTTCAAAAGCTTGTCAGATAAAACTCATGGATTTTATTGTTTTGTGTATACTAATAGTATGTATGCAAAGTCTTGCATTGTGTTTCCAGCATTCATCCCATGTTAATAAAACTAAGGCAGTATTTAATTAGTAGCAACAAAGAGATCAGAGATGAAAGTTGGGAGGAGTGAAAAAGCCAAAACATAATTGGTGTTATTGGTAAACAGCAGTGGAAAAAGAAAAGGAAAAGTTGAAGCTTCTTAGATGAAGTGTTTATTGTAGCTTTATGTAATATAACTGGCAAAGTAAGCAGATAGTAGGCAAACCTTATTCTTGACCGAAATCTTACCAAAACTTCAAGTGTACTTAGTAGCAATGATATGTCCCTATCTTCATGTGAAATAGTGTCTTTTCTTTCACCTTCTTTTACACTAGAAAACAAGCTGAGTTGAGTAATGTCAGTTCACACAATAACGTGTAAATCCTGCAAGTGATATCCCACCTCCTTTTGTCACACTATATTCACATCACTGGCTAATTAAACCAGAGTATTAATTCGAACTAGCATCTTCTTTAATGTTGAAACTCTTTCAATTCATGGAAGAATCTTCAGACAGTGCTCACAGGTGCAATAAAGTGCTCAACATGGTCACTGAAATATCTATAGCACCAATTTATATATGGTTCCTTCCCTCAGAATAAACCCATAATATACTAATGATTTACAAACTTGCAAAGTTTACCTTAAAAATTAAAAAAAGAAAAAAAGTGGGGTTGATGTAGTTAATGGCATCCACCTGCTAAAGAGAGCCTGTGACTGTGAGAGGTTTTGAATATCAATATTGCTCGTACTTCTGCCAGCACAATAACATAATAATGCACCTCTTTAGGATATAGAGCCTGGACCTGTGTTCCTTGGCCCTTTTCAGGAATCTCTTCTTCATGCTTGAATCCTTCTCACATGGAGGAGCTTGTGTGGAACTTGAAGGAGGAGGAGTAGTAGAGTAAGAATTATCCATGGTTGTTGTGTGTCCTATGTTTTAGTGAAGAGAGTTCAAGAGTGAGTGTAAGAGGTAGAAGGAGTGTATAGAATATAGAGAGGGGAGAATATGAAAAAAAATATGAGAAATGGAAAGTGTAGTGTGTGAAGAGAAGGGATGTATGTATGTGTGGAGTTGTAATTTGGCATGGCCTATGGACACCACAGCACAGCACAGCACAGCACTGTCCAATGGCATGCATTGTGGTCCTGGTACGATCTGACTCACACAGTGGCCCTCCCAACTGAGTTCTGGGTTCTGGATTCAGTGGATTGGCCCGTGGGAAACCAAGGATCTAGTGTATCACAACTTGGATTGGAATGGATGATGCATACAAAACAAAATCAACTCATTGCATTAACATTAATTATTTTCAATCTTCTCATTCCATGGATGAAGAATAATGATGTACTGATTCAATCCCTCAACATCTTTTTTCTTTTGTTGGTTCACCCTTTTGAACTCTCTATTATATATACTCAGCAATACAACATCTGATAATGTTAACTCAACAAGGAAAAGAAATGAAAAATGTGAAAAAGGTAAAGTTATTTGACTAACTAATTTAGAAGTGTACATTGAAGAACAACAAAATCTTTGTCACTAATTTTGCAACTAATTTTTGTATATATTTATTTTTCTTTTGTTATTATTTCACAATTTAAAAATTGAAAATAACTCTAGTCAAAATATTTTCTGGTTTTTCACCTATATAAGTGTTTAGAAAATAATATAATAATATTTCATTTAAAATTAATAATTAAATATTAATTTCTCTTACAAATATAAAAACATTCATTTTATATACAATTTTATAAGTTAAGAATCATATGGATAATATATTAATGAAGTTAGGTATCTAATAATATTTATAAATGGTATGATAGTTTAAAATAATATTATTTTCCTTTTAATATTCTTAAAAAAATAATATCTTGTTTTTTATTCCTTGTTGGTTTAAAAAGTATGATATAAATGTGAAATTTGGCTAAATTAATTTATCATAAACATTTTTTTAGTCGATTCAATTTTTTATAAATTTATAAATTTTATTATATAAGTCAAACTCATTAATCTCATATTAAATAATCATTATAAGTACTTAATAAGATATAATATTCATTCAACTAATTTTCTACAGATTGTTGAATCAACTCACTGATTATATACATATAATCTAGTTGTGTAAGTTAAATTAATGAAATCTATTAGATAAACTGAATATTATTACAGATTATTTATGATAATTTTATAATTAAGAATAAACTATAATAAAATTATAAAAAAACTTATTTTTTTTCTTTACTTTTTATAATATCTACTGTGATAACAAATTTTAAATTATAATAATTTTTTATCAAAATAATCATTATATTAAACCATAAAGAAAATCACTTTGCTATAAAACTACCATTAAATACATAACAATTATTAAACATATATTTATTTCTAACAAAATTGTTCATTGGACAGAGATTAAAAAAACAACATGATCATGAAGAAAGATAAATATTGATCTTAATTTATATTTCATATATATAAAATCAAATCATAATAATTTTACAGACCATAATAGCATATTAAAATTATTATTAATAATAATAATAATAATAATAATAGAATATTCCTTACTTAATAATAAAAAATATTGATAATGAAAACAATAGTAAAGAGAATTTACATTTCTCACTGTTTAGCAATTAATTTAAAGTACAGAATTAATAAAAAAAAAGTCTATTTATATTTTTTCTCTATCAAATTTACTTATTTCATGTATATTTTACAAAGTATTTCTAATTAACAACAACAAAAAATCACTTAATTATTTAAAATATCTTTCTTATACTTTTTAATTATTTATCATTCTTAATTTACTTTTTTTTATCTTATCTTATCTTTAAATTAAATTTTAATATTTTCTTAAAGCTAAATTATTAAACAAGCAAAGTACATAATAATTAAAATTCTTTATTGTGAATTAAACTATACATTATATTTAAATATATTTTGAAAGTAAATTTTTATTGTTTATTAGTTACTTTCACAGTTTTAATACACAATAGAAGTTATCAAAATTCTCTTAACACATTCAAATTTTTAATTTACTAGATAATTAATTACATTACTTGTAAAAATGAATAATAACTATAATAGTCCAACAACACCACTTAATAATTTAAAAAGGTCAAAATCAAATTATATAAAATGTAAACTCGAAGGTATATGAAGTATATGCATGCAGAATAAAATAAATTTATGGAAGAGAATATAATTTCATCTTTGAAATGTTTATAGATTAAGTTAATTATTGGTTTATTTGTCCTAATCAGTAATTTGATTACGGGTCAAACCATTAATCAATAGTAACATCTATCTTATCGGTGACCTAACAATGATGGAGCTGCGGTGGCAGGTCCATTCCAATCCACACTAAATCAAGTCAATTTGGTTGGCTATTTCACAGTTTTAACAGGTAATGACAGGTATAATCCCTTCTACCAAATATTAATAAATAATTATAATAATAGAAAAACATTACAGGAAGATTCAAATTTACTATTAAAAAATATGGATGCATAAAAATCCATTGCAAATAAAGTTTAAGAAAATTTATGTTAGAAAGAGAAAACATTTATTAACATGGGGTTGAGAATTTTTTTATATAACATTTAAGTTTTTTCTCCAATTGACAAATATTAATAAGTTAACAGTCTTTAATTTGAAATAAATTAAAATTGTAATTAAATTAATATAAAGAAAAAGTAATAATAAAAGTTGATTGTATATTAAATCTTATAATGTTTAAAACAACACTAATAAATTATAAAATTATTAAAACAAAAAATGCTACTCACATTTTCTAATTTTGAAATGAAAAAAAATTAATAACTTTTACAGAAAATATTATGAAACAATAAATTAAATATCCATATAAACAAAAATAGTAATGTCATTATGATTGCAATAAAAATCATAAAAGGAAATTTATTTTATAAAAAATAAAATAAAAAAATAAAACTTAAATGTTAGTGATATCCCCAAGTCAAATCTTCAAATAAAAATTATTTATTATAATGGAATGAACATTATACAAAATTTCCTTTGATATCATTACTGCC
This sequence comes from Phaseolus vulgaris, assembly GCF_051622355.1. Lineage (NCBI taxonomy): Eukaryota > Viridiplantae > Streptophyta > Magnoliopsida > Fabales > Fabaceae > Phaseolus > Phaseolus vulgaris. The sequence continues at coordinate 14,878,272 of NC_143500.1, forward strand.
TTGTGCTGATAAAAAAAAAATCATTACTGTCTTGTTTAGATTGAAGTGAAGATTTGTGGCGAGGGAGGGAGTGAATTAGAGAGAACTAGAGAAGATGTGTTAGAATGTGTCAAATTGTTTGTATTGAGGGATGGCAGAGTGAATTTGTGAGGATTATTTATTGAAATTTAGGAGTGATGTGATAGTTAGAAGATAATTTAGAAATTATTTTAAAAATATAAAATATAAAATATAAATTTACAAATTTCTCCTTCTCAATAAAAAATATTTTAATAATGAATTATGGTATATTTTTTTAAAGTTTGAGTTGATTATTTTTTTTCTAATATATAATATTCATAATTACTCTTATTTTATAATAAAAAATAATTTTGTGTTAAATTCAAATAAATTTATAAATATTAAAAGTATAAATATAAATATAATAAAAGTATAAATATATTTATAAAAATTTAAAACAATAAATACATAAAAAAAACAGTAAACATAATAAAAAAATAGTAACCACACTTAATAAAAGAAATTCTATATAGAAACAAAAGTATTAAAAATTTACGTGAAGGATGAAGGCACAGGAGAAGAAGAAGAACAAACTGGAGAATAAGAAAAAGAAAGTTTGTGATGAAGAGAACCAACCCTGCTCCAAGATGCAATCTGAACAAAAAAACAGAATCAATTCCAACACTTTTCTCACACAGACATAATTGTTTCTACTTCTACTTTTAAAAGACATAGAATCGATTCTCATTTTACCTTTAAAAGTCAGAAAATTGATTCTCCTCCTACCTTTAAAAGTCACAAAATCGATTCACTCCTACCTTTAAAAGTCACGAAATCGATTCGGCACTATTTGGAAAAATCGAAAATCGATTATGTACCAATTTACAAGGATAAAAAAATCGATTATGCACCATTTGGAAAATTCGAAAATTGATTTTGCACTAATTTACAAAGAGAAGAAAATCGATTCTGCACTTCCAAAACTCGGAAAGAAGGAAACTGTTGCACTAGGCACTCTAATAAAGAAACTGAAAACTCACTGATGTCCACATTTATTTATTATTAGAATTGATGGATGGGTAGCAACGTAAATGTCTATTTGTGCCTCTACCATCATCACCAATCTTCTCAATTTTGCGAGAAATGAAAAAACTACTAAACCCACTCGCTCGTCCGCACCCACACCCTCACATACCCAATCCAAACAAAAGTTCTTCCCCTCGTCCCTTCTTAAAAAAAAAAACACTTTGATACTCTAAATTAACTAATGTCTTAAAAATGAATAATAAATACATTAGTCTATATATTCAATCTTTTGTCTATTACCCTAAACACATGACCCTTATTAAATGTTGACATATCCTAATGATAGGCTAAGAGAAAATTGTTTAATTATATTCTTATTATTTTAATTAAATTTTAAATTCTTCAAAAATTTAAATTTTAATTATTTTTTTTAAAAATTTTGTTATATTAAATATCTAAAAGCTTTATATTTGATTGTTATCTTACATAATCATTACTTAAATGTCTCCATATAAATAATAATAATAATAATAATAATATAATTTAAATTTAAATTTCTTCTAAATTTAAATATTTTTAATTAATTTAATATTTAAAAAAATAATTTTATTAAATATCTAAATTTTTATATTTTTTATTAACATGGAAAGTTGATTTTTACGTTATATTTGAGATTCCAAAACCATTCAACATCGTTATAATAATAAAGACTCAATTAAAAAATATAAAAATATAAATATTTAATAATTATTTTTAAAAACAATTAAATTAAAAACACTCAAACTTAAAAAAACTTTAAATTTAACAATGTATTTTTTATTTTATTTATGAGTTACTTGAAAACCTAAATCTTAAATTAGTTTAGATACAATATAAATAATTCACGAATCATGGATACATATGCGTATAAGTTAAAGTGAATAAATATTTTTGTAAATACTATGAGTGGAGCATTAATTAGGCGTTATGTAGAGCTAGGTGACCAACTTCTTTAATTTTTATTAATTAATATATAGAGTTTGTAAATTTTTTGTTTGGAGTGAAGTATTTATTTAGAAAGGAACAGATAGGCGAAATAGGATAGGAATGACAGTGGTCCAACTTGGAATTAGAAACAAAACAAAAAGAAATAAAACTTGCAAGTGTTAACAATAGTAATAGTTAAAAAAGTAGTAATTATAGGTTTCTTCTGGGTCTCAATTAGATTCATCTCTTCTCTTCTTTTCTCTCAACCTAATTTAATTTACCAATCCTTCATCCATCTTTATCTGTCTCCTCTCTCTGTGTTGGGTATGTCAATCCTTTTTCCAACCTTCCTCTTCCCTATTATGTTTTCTAATGTTTAGCTTTTTTCAGATTTTCAGAGATCATGGCCAAAATCTCCTTCAAGCTTGAGCATCCCTTAGGTCTTCTTCCTCTTTAACTTTTCTTCCAATATTTTTACTCTGCTATTCTTAGTAGGATTTGCATTTAATTAGTTCAGTTCAAACCTTTCTCACTTCTATTCTATTGCTTAATTTTTTTATTGTTGCAATTTAAAGTCCTTGGATTCTGTAGAAAAGAAAAATTATAGGGAAGATAATTCATCTAGATGAAATTTGAATTGATTTCGATTAATTGTAGTATATGCAACAATTGAGAAGATCTCTGGTTTATTCTGAGTAAACTGAACTGTGGGTTTTTCTTTCTTTTATACCTGTATCTGTACACCCAATTTTTCTCCTGGGACAATTTTTTTTCCTTCCTTTTTGATTTTTCATTTTCTCATAGTATCTAAGGCATACTTTGTTGCATAGTTTTCATTGAGCATTTTGTTTTTCCCCATGACAGAAAGAAGGCAGGCTGAGTCTACTCGCATTAGAGACAAGTATCCTGATAGAATACCGGTAAGTTTTTTGTTTAGATTGTTTGGTTGTTTGTATTTTCTTGAGGCACTCTTGTTGAAATACAGTCATTGTGTGCAGGTGATTGTTGAGAGAGCCGAAAGAACTGACATTCCAGACATTGATAAGAAGAAGTTAGTGACAATATAAAATACCACTTACTGTATTCATGTATATTTTTGCTGTCTCAAGGGTATTCTTTTTTTCTTGAAGTTGGTTGATGCTTTCTGTAAATATTTTGGGGCTTTCTTTTGTTTGTTGTCTCAGTGATAATCTAACAGTATTGTGAAGCAGATCAACATGGTACAATTCATGCTTTGGTTTTATGAGCAAAGTGAATATATTAATATACAGTACTAGCTCAACTCCAAATATGTGCAATACTACTAAAAGTTGCATCTATATTTGGGACTTCAGCTTAAGGTCTGTTTGGATTAAGTTTTCTAGAAGCACTTTGGGATAAATTTCTTCAGCTAAAGGAAAAGGATTCATTCTGTTTGGTTATCATTTGTAGATTGAGCTTTTGTTCTTCATGAAAGGAGAAATCCTTGGTAAAGAGGATGCCATTTGATGAGAAAGATCTGTCCCCTATTTCCCATTCTTTCCATTCATTTCAATTTTCACTAAAATATTTCTTTTCTTTCCTATTTCTAGTTTTAGTTCCTAACAGGACACATGGAAGAGAGAGTTTTCTGTAGGATGCAGAGGCTGTAAAAGAAGAGAACAGTGGAAGAAATGAAAATTCCAATCAAGGAAGGGAATTCTTTTAACCAGGATCATTTTTGAATTTCCGTGTTAGGATGGGAATCTTGTACACATGAAGAAAGTGAAACTTCCATTTAACGGGGAAGACGTTGTGAGATTCATCACCAGTGTAGAAACACTTTGAAGTGTAAAATACTTCAGAAGAAGTGAAACAGAGCTTTGTTAGTTTGGGAAGACTCCATCATACAAGTTGGTTTTGTGGAATTAAGTTAATCCCAAGTCCAAATTCTAAGATGTTATCATAGTTTACCCATGATCCATTGTTTGGTCATCTGCATTGCTGTGCATCAAGTAGTAACCATAGGTGTGAGGGAAGGTGTTGGAAAGTTGTCTTAATTATAGTCACCCTTAGTGAGGGAAGGTGTTTAAAAACCGTCTTAATTGTGGTCACCCTTAGCTCACAACTTAGTTGTGGCTGCTTTGAAGGTTGTTGTTGTAGCAACTTCAAAGACAGGTCTCCACGACAAGTAGGAATATGATTTAAATAGAACTTAATAAGACTTGAATAGTCCTCATATTACCAACAAAGTTTTGCAGAGTCGAGTTGGACGCTCAACCTAAATTCTAAGATAATACATTCTTTTTATTGACTTGCAGCTTGCTCTTCCTATCCCTGTCAGCTGTTTTCTGTGAAATATTTTCCTTTCTCTATTTGTTGCATTTATAAAATATAATTGTTTAATTTGATGTAAATAATTAAATGCCAGTCCTTGTATGTATAAGGTTATTTTTTCTATGAACTAGTTTGCACCCACTTCATAACTTAGTTTAGGAAGACTTTTGCCATTGATACAGCGTTGGGTAAGTTAGACCACAATGCATAAAGCTATTATTCGTGCATTAGTGGATTCTCACTTGGTTCTGTTTCTCTTGTTGTGATGCTGCAGGTACCTTGTCCCAGCGGATTTGACTGTTGGTCAGTTTGTTTATGTTGTCCGAAAAAGGATCAAGGTCAGTGCGGAGAAAGCTATTTTTGTTTTTATCAATAACACTTTACCTCCAACTGGTAAGTAGCCGCGACCCAAGCTGAGTTATAAAATATTACGTTGACAATTCTAGTTGTACTTATGAACTGAATCTCTTGTTGCAGCCGCATTGATGTCTTCCATTTATGAGGAAAATAAGGACGATGATGGCTTTCTTTACATGACTTACAGCGGGGAGAACACTTTCGGTTCCCACTAAATTTAATAATTTATTATAAACACTGTAAATAGATGCTGCAAGTTCTGTTGTCTATAGTCAATGCCTATCCTGTTTATATCAATTGCATGGTTTACGTATATATTGAGCAGGATTTCCCTGCTCTTTGATTATGTGTATGTTTTAAAAATATGAATTTCAATATATGAATTTATATTTTATATGACAGTTGAATTCCTTTTTTAGTGGTGGACTGAAATTTGTAATCTTTTTTATGATGCTTTTAACTTAGTCTGGTTTTGGTAACGTCTCAAAGAGTACGCTATGCTATGGTGCTTTATTGTTTTGGAGAAAAGAGAAAATAGATGAACGCTACTGATACTCAAAAGTCACAAAAGAAAATAGAGATTTAGAGTAATCTAGTGACTTGAGAGATTGGTAGTGTCTTGGCAAATTACAGTTCAAGCATTATTTAAAAAGCATTGTTCTTCATACCCTTCCCACCTCCATGTTTTGTTGGTGCAACATTCTAAATTTTTTGTAATTTTTGAAAAATAATGTATTATAAAGTTTTAAACTTTTTAAAAGCTTCCTGAATGTCCTTTTAAAAGTTTTAAGAAGTTTTTTTAAAAGTTTCTGGAAAGGAATCTGTTATTTCATAAAAAAGAGAGTTGTTTCTTTGTTGGAGTCATTATTGAAATTGCAACAGAGAACCAGTACCAATCAATCAATATGAAGGTTTGTCAGTATATTAGACAGTTTCTGCACTTAATTTCTTATATATGCTGATAGTATTTTGAATATCAAAAGATATTTCATAAGCATATTAAATCATCTCATCAACTCATTCTTCACCTTTCTTTTTGTGTACAGTAAATTCAGCGTTAGCAAGTACTGAAATGAAAGTGGGTACAAGTTCTCATGTCTCCAACATAAGTCCCTTGCGATTTGTTTTTTCCGAAAGATTTCAAAATTTTGTATTTTCAGAACAAACATTTTAAAATTATTTTAAATTGTTTCAAAAGAATAATTTTGTAACGAAAACTTTTACAATAGGTGTTCCATAACGATTAACCAAGAATAATGCAAAATCAATTATGAATTATACATTGTGGTTAAATATATTTTTTCAATAACATCATGAAGTTTTTTCATTCATTTTTGGAAAACATTTTTTGAAAATTGTAAGGATTTTGAAATGTTAAGCAATAGCCTAAGTTAATTTATAAGGATTTTGTAATTAATTGTGCAGCTTCAATAACCTACAACTCTAATTCTTTCTATAATATATATATATATATATATATATATATATATATATATATATATTTTAAAAAAACTCCTCAAAAGCTTTACATATAAACTTAAGAATAATTTAAATATATGAACAGTGTAAAAGTTTATATTGTCATTGAATTATAAATTGTCATGTAAGATAGATTTTTTATGTATGATAAATTTTTAATAATTATTATTTTAAATATTATATTTAGAATGATTATCAACATATTAATTATACTGTTAGAGCATCTCTCACACATACCAAGACAAAAGTTTAAATTTTTTTTCCATAAAAACTTTCATGTTAATGTTAAGTATCACTAAAAATTTAAAATTCATATATCTTATAAAAAAAATTATCATTAAAATATATATATATATATATATATATATATATAATATATATATATATATATATATATATATATATATATATATAAAAGAAAAATACCTTTTTAATAGTATAAGCTATATCTTCGTAATACAAATCTTTTTAATATTATAAACTATATCTTCGTAATACAAATTTTAGAGCAAAATATCTAAATAATAAAATGTTATACTGTGAGTTCTTATAAATCAAAATGTAATTTAAAAAAAAATGAAATGATTTCCAAAAATTATTTAAAGAAAAATATTTCTTTAGCAAGTTATAAGTAGATATTTTTACTTTAAGCCTATTAGCAATCATGCATAATTAAGCAAAACAATGACGCACTATCCTAAAGGATGTCTTAACTCGTACGCAATCAATAATCAATCATGCAGTGTTAAATAATGCTAAATTTAAAGAGCATCTTACTCCATAATTAACTATAATAGATTTTTTTTTATTATAATTGTTTGAAATTATTAAAACGAGTAGATTTTAAAAAAATTATAATAATGGATAAATAGTGCTTAGGTTTGATGAAAAAGTTGTGCTTTTAAGATAAACTTTTTTTTTTTTAAATCACACTAAAGTAGTGCATAAGATTTTAATTTTTTTTCTCATACATAAATAGTGCACATAGGATATGACTTTAATTTAATTAATTTTCTGTTAATGTATTAAAACTGTGTACCGCAAAGATAATTTTTATTATTTTAAAATAAAATTATGTATATATTTTTTAATTGAGTAGTGTGTGATAAATATAATTTTACTTTTTTAAGTGAAATCACATCTGTCATGTATGATTTCATTGTAAAAATAAAATAATTAAATTCATGTTTATAATGTACGAATTGGGTTAAAAATTAAAATAATTGAAGTTGTGTGTGATAAAAAAAAAGAAATTGAAAATCATCTTTGATAAATAGTAAATGAATCAAATTAAGTTGTCTTCAATGTATATGACTTTTGTAGAAGAGAAAAAAGACAAAACCAAAATAGTCTTTGTCTCATACACAATTTCAGTGTGACATTTGAAATTTTTGTGTGATATAGTTGAAGTCATATTTCATAAAAAGGACTTAAACACGACTTCTTCATCTTTACAAACTACACCTGGATGTCAAATAATGCCATTTAATCGAGCTTAACTGTCTAATACACCTTCAACTCATTAAAAAGGAAAAAAAAAGGTTAAAAAAACTGCTGCCAGAGTGGTGAATTTCTACTTCTCACATTATATATTACTGGGATGTACTCTTTCTTTTGCACAGGCCTTTGAACCATTTGACACAATTTGAGGCTGTTGCTTTGACTTTGGTGAAACCACCTTTAGAACCTGAATTCTTGTTCTTGCCTGTTTCCTTTTGAGATCTTGTCTCATCATCTTCCATGGCACCAATGCCACCAGCACCCCATTGATCAGCCCAACTCGGAGCCTCGCTTGCCATCTTTCCCTGATGCCTTCAGCATAAGACAATACTGTCAGTCAAACTCTGCTAGATAAAACACAATCTTAAACCTTTAAGATACCAGGAGACAAAATCTCAACAAATCATTGCTACAGAACAAATCTAGGGAGGTGAAACCTTATACACACTCAACAGTGAAAGCTTTGCTGAATTTGTAGCCAATTTGATCTAATGCTCAAGGAGGGAATAAATTGAAGTACTTTTCTTCAAAATATATCAGAGCATCAATCGGTCAAGTGATGATGAATTCATATAAATAGCAAGAGACATCTAATAAAACTGGGGAATCTTTGAAATCTAGAAATACTTGGCAAGTGTATGTGGTGAAAACTTGAGACAGAAAAGGTTTTAAAGACAGGAGCAATACCTCCAAGTGAAAGGACCGAGGTGGATTTGGATGCCGAAGAATGGTTGATGGAAAGGAGGACTCAAGGAAATGATATATATTGAAAGGCTATGTTACATTGCTTTTCCTTTTCCTAATTTATCTTTATCTTTTTCATAACAGGACTTGACAACTCACCTATTTGTATGAGTTTTCCCATCTGGTTAAGCAAACTATGTGCGCTCTTTCCTAGTTTTCTTAAAAAGTTTAAATAAATACTAAACCTTATCACATATTATTAAAGTTGTTGGGTTCCCCACTAAGAAGGCCTTCCTTCTACCCTGGTGTGGTTTGTGAGGCATTGTCATAGAAGGCCAAGGGTATTTTTCAATACTCATCCAACGTTGTTGGACACTTAAATCAATGCATGGATAAAGAATCTTTCATTGGAGTTTTCCATCTTGTGGCTTGTGTTTTTAATATTTTATAAAAGATAACTACTGTTTTATTCACCCATACTTTTGTGGGGAAAAAGATAAAGAAGATATATTGATCAAAGCATGATTAGGGGAGGCCTATTTATAAGTTGAAGGTACAATGCAGGCTAGTCTATAGCTAGTATCGTGTTATCTATCTTTAGACTGATAGTATCAAGCTCATTACTTTGTTATTATTGCATATTTTTTCTTGATTAAAAATAAAGCTGCATAAATGGTAATGAAATAATGCAGTGGTAGCTTTGGTAGTTCCCTGTGGTTTTTGTGGGGTTTGTGTATGCAAAAAGAAAGTTATAAAAAGATAATATGTGTGAGAGAGGGCTTTGATTAATGGATCCAACCAACCATAAGGAACCAGAAGCAACCATAAACATGGGTGTGGTCCAATGGTGGTATAAACAAAGCTTTAAAAAGAAAAAGAAAGGTTTGTGAAAAGAGAGGGAGAGAGAGAGAGGGGAAAAAGAATAAAGATTACATAACATGGTAACGTCTTGTGTACGAATGAGCCTCTATTTATCCAACATTAAACTAAACTCATGCTACCTCAACTCTTAAAAAGTAAAGCGATTACTTCAATTTTACGATTGCGTTTTCACTGCTTCTCACTCTCTAATTATATATTTCTGGTTTTGTTTACTTTATCTAGTACTAAATGTTTAATCATTCTTTTCATGGTGGTTCATTTTTTCTTTTTAAATGCATTCCCCATTGTTCATATAAAAACATTGCATGATTGCATGCGCGTTAGTTCATATAATTTGTTGTCATTTATACATTCATCTTTTCTTTTTATCACTCTCTTGGAGAACATGCCAAAGACACATTATTGTCCAATGATATGATGACCTTATATGACACAATTAGAGTACATGTAACATAATGAATGTGCACTAAATTCAAATTTAAAAAAGAAATAAATTTATCCAAGAACCACTTAATGAATTTGTTGAAGAATTAGCTCACCATCAACCAAGTGAAACTAAATTTATCCATTCTAAATCTACTCTTATGAACTTGGTGTCTGTAACCTCTTATTATTTTTATTAATTAATTATTATACTTTTCTTTATTAAATATAGTAAGTTTTATTTTTTTTCTTATATAAAAATTCTCAAAACAAATGTGAAAGTTCAAATAAAATATTATCAAATATAGAACATAATCAAAAGTATGTTATTTAAAATTATTTAAATCCAAATATATTTAAAAATGAAATTATCATGACTTCGCCAGTATATAAATTAAGACAATATTTTATAATATAAATTCTCCAAACACTTAACAATATTTTTTAAATTGTAAATTTTATTTACTTTCATATGAAATGTAATATATTTGTTACCTAGGCAATCCATGTACAATATGTTATTCTGTTATAAAAGTAATGCATGTATATATACCTATTTTGCAATGCTTTTATGTATCTTCTTTCAATAATAATAAAATCCTCTTTACTTTTCTTTCTCCTTTCACTTAAAGTCACATGGTATCCATAGTGAATATGGTTGAAGCTTCCTCAACCATCGCTGCTGCATTTTTTCAAGCTCCACCACCATTTAAAATTTTTCCGCTTCCACTTTCTGCCCACATATTTTCATAACTTCCACGTCACACTGTGCAGTCTCAACCTCACAAAATTTTTTGATTCTGCCTCTTTTCTCCCACGATTTTCTTTTACTACTAATGAGTTAAATTCCATCTTTTCTGCTGCTTTTCTTTCTTTTGATCATCAAGATCAAACATCATTGATTGACTTCTTTCCTCCATATCTTAGTCCCTCCTCACCAACATGGTTGGTCTTTCTTCCTCTCACCAAATATGGTCCAATCTTCATATTCATTAGGCATCCAAGACTCGTATTCGTGTCAAGAAACTCAGAATGCTCATACATACACCTAAAAGAGTTTGTTCAATTTTGGTCTATCTTCAAGATATCAAGAAATCTGTAGATTCGTTGGTTGTTGCTGGATCTCTTATAACCATCGAAGAACATATTGAATTCATCTTGGATGACTTATCTGAAGAGTACGATGTCTTCATTACCTTTGTAACCTCTCGAACTAATCATTATTCGGTAGAAGTTGAGGCACTTCTTTTGGCTCAAGAAGACCGTCTAGAAAAATATCGCAACAATAATGATCTTATTTATCAAGCTCATATTGCTTCTTTCCCTTGCACCAAGTCTTTTCCAACTAATCAACGCAACATTCAGGGTTCTTCAAGATCAATGTATAATAAGCAATCTTTTCGTTTTACTGGTGCAAGATCGTCAACAAAACCTTCATGGACTTCTTCTTCCTATTCTTCAAGCTCTACTACTTCCACCAAGATTCAAAATCTATTGGAAAAGTGGCCACTATGCTTTCGATTGCTGGCATAGGTATGATCATCTCTCTGCGTCTCAAATTTTTGATAATAACTCACAGTTTGCTCCTCTTTCAAGCGACAATGATGAACCTTCCATTCTTGGTTCTTCTCCCACTACACATGATTCTCTATGGTACCCTGATAGTCGTGTATCACACCACTTCACTTATGATGATACAACTCTCACTGCCAAAACTCCATATACTTGATCTAAAACAGTGAAAACAGGTAATGATTCCGATTTGTATATTAAACATATAGATTTTGCATCTTATACTAATCACTAATCATTACATCTCTTCTCCGAACAAATTACTTCACATTCCTCACATCAATAAAAACCTTCTCAGTGTCTCTCAATTTACTCATGATAATTTTGTATTTTTTTAATTTCATCCTCACCATTGTTTTGTAAAAAAAAAAGGATACAAAGGAGATCCTTCTTCACGGAACGCTTAGGAATGGTTTATATCTATTTGTTGAAGATGAGAGCTTTGATGTATCAAATCCACATGAAGCTTGAAGTTGTGCTGCTTTTTAAGTTTGGGTTTAGATAAGCGTGTTTAAAATCTTTGTAAGATCAGTTCTTGATTCCTACACAAAGCTTGATCAATCAGTTTTAAAAGAAACAAAGTGTTTTTCCATGCAAAGGGAAAACAACCGGTTGAATTGTCGAGACAATCAGTTGTTTGTCACTTAGCTAGCAATGAGGTTTTGAAACTTTTTTTTGAATTGGTTATGTAACTACCTAACCCATTCAACCGGTTAAATGAGTGTTGTGCTAACAGTTTTTTGAAAACCTGTTTTAACTGTTTTAAACGAGAACAAAACTGATTTGACTCTGTTATGTTGCCTTAAACGACTAGATTTCAAATGCTATAAATATAACCTTCTTTCAAATGTTTGATATACGAGTTTAACACAGTACTGTGGATCAAGAGAGAGTTTAAAGATTCGCTTTTTGAAAGAAGTTTTTCAAAGTTTAGCAAGATTGCTGTTAAAGCTTTGCTCTGGTGCAAGAACTGATCATAGGGCTTCTGGTTTTGTAATTCCAGGTGTTTTCTATTCTTGCTTAGTTTTCTGTAATTGTACTTTGATAAACCTGTGTAAGTGTTGGTAAAATCCTGTAAAGTCAGTGGGATTCTGGCTTGAGGTGTAAAGTGTTGCAAAGGGGGTGAGTAGGCTTTGTGGGATTCAAAGCCACCTCTTTGTGATGTGTTGTTGTTGTAATTTGTGATTGGTTACATAGTGGAATACTCAGTGGTTTAACTGAGGACTGGATGTAGCTCAGGGTTGAGTGAACCAGTATAATCTGTTTGTGTGAATCTCTCTATCTCTTAACTCTCATAATTGTTTGTGTAAATTCATTTTCTGCTGGTGCTATAAACAACCGCTTAAAACGTACTTTTAACTGATTAAAATTATGGAATACTTTTCTGAATCATTGTTTAATTGTCTTCCTTAGTTGTTTATCTGTGATTGGTTGATAAAGATTCATTCTTAATCAAATATTTGCGTAAAGCTTTTATAAACAATTCACCCCCCTTTTGTTTAAGCCATCAATTCTAACAATTGGCATTAAGAGCTAGGTTCTTGAAAGTTATTCAAGTTTTGATCCTAAATCTTTTTTAATGGCTGAAAATTTTTCTTTTAGGGAAGGTGTCTGTTTAAACAAACCACCCTTGTTTTGTGGTATGAAATATGATTTGTGGTGCATAAGAATGAAATTCTTTGTTGAATCTATAGATAGAAAAATATGAAATGTTATTACAAATAACTATCTCATGCCTATATCTAAAAATGTTTCTTCTGAAAAAGAACATCTTGATTGTGTAACTATGAACATCATTGTATTTGCACTTGATTCTAATGAATTGCTCAAGGTTTCAGAATGTAGGTCTGCCAAAGAAATGTGGAATACCCTTGAAGAGTATCACAAGAATCGAAGGAGTGCCTTGATGGACAAAGAAGAATTTTCTGTTGAATCTTTCTCTTCAGAATCCAGAAAGAAGGTTTGTCTTATGACAAAAGAAGAATCTGGATCAAACCAAGTAAGTACATCTTCTTCCAACAATTGTGAAAATTATTTTTAACTTCTTAATGCTTTTCAAGAAACTTATGAAAAAGCTAAAAGATTAGCCCTTTTTAAATAACCAATTGAAAAGTGAAAACAACAAATTGAAAGAAAAAATCACAGTTCTGGAAAATGATTTGAGTCATGCAAATGTTGATTTTGAAAATCTTGAACTGATTTATAAAAACCCCTATTGCAATTGTGATTCAAGTTGTTGTAAAAATTGTAAAACCCTTCAAGAGAAAGTTTTGTACCTTGTGAAAACTGTTGATATTATTTCAAAAGGGAAATCAAATTTTGAGAATGTTTTAGCATCTCAACAGTGTGTTTTTGGGAAATCAGGTTTGGGTTTTAACCCACAAAACAAAAACTGTAGCTTTTCAGAATCTTTTTCAAACCTCACGAAAAATCAATCGGTTTAAAAGTCGAAACAACCAGTTGTTTGTTGTTTCTACTGCATGAAAAAGGGTCACTCTGTTAGATTTTGTAAAATTAGAAAAGTTTCATTTCTGAAAGGTATTTTAAAATGGGTTCCTAAGATTTTGAAGGTTCCTAAGGTTGCTACTAACATAATTGGACCCAAATTCATAAGGGGACCAAATCTTGCTTCTTATTATTTTCTTGTAGGTATCCTTGGCAACCAATAATTACTTTTGTGCTTGAAGAATGACTGCTAAAGGGAAAACAATAAGAGACTTTGTTTCCATAATGAAGAATATGTTGAAACTGGCTTTCATGGATGCGGGTTCTTGTGTTAGAACTGGTGTTATGGATTTTAGAACTGTTTGTCAAATATACACATGTGTTCTTAAAAGAATTGTTTCTATCTCTCTTCTTTGCTTGGACAATCAATCTTAAGTTTAATTTTGTGTGTCCGTAAAGTGTTTATGGTTAATATTTGCTCTATTATCATTCAAAAGATGAGTGCCTTAACATGTATATGTGTTTCTCAGGTTCTGGCGAAGGATTTGGATTTTCTATGTTTCAAAAATCCCTATCACAGAATTTCAACCTATTGTTTCTTCGAAAAAATCGATTGTTTTTTCCTCTGGCATCTTTGTATAATGCTGCCATGTTTGCTTATGCATGATTAAACCTTTCTCTTTTTCAAATCTTGCTTTTGGACAAATATACACTGAGTGTGCCTTAGAATCTGATAATAAAAAAATTTACCCACTTGTTTTCTTGAAAGCTCTATGACATGTTCTATTCTTGAAATATCAAATTTTTTTGTACTGCTGGACTACTGTGTTATCATTCTGATTTCTACTTTGTACAACCCTTCTCATTGTCTATTTGTAGATCAAATAGGGGGAGAAGTTTATGTTTGTTTTGGTTGTATAGATAGCTTTAAAATTGTGCATTATGTTGTTGTTATTCTGCACTTGAAAGCTTGAACACTTCACTTTTTCTGCTAATGTTGTATATGCAGAAAACTAGTTGTGTGTGTCTTGTTATCTTGCTACTATACTTGCTTTGTATTTGCATCAATTCTGTGTTGCAGGACCTTTAAGGTACACGTGGTATGATCAAGAATAATCAAAGTGATGTTTATGGTTCAAAAGCATACACCTTACTCAAATTCTTGACAAAGTTCATGAGCTATGTAAAGTAAGTTGCATATGTTCATCCTATGCTTTTGGCTTCATAAGATCAAATGAAATTCTAAGCATGCGTGAGGTAATGCAAAGGTATGAATGTATTTCATTATGCATTTCCCATATGTTTGAAAGATGATTTGCTTTGAAAAATAACTTTTTCTTGCTGTCTTAAAAAAACAACTGATTGTTTTCACGAAACAACCGATTGTTTTACCTCTGGCACATTTGAATAAAGCTGTTATGATTTCTTATGCATGTTTACAACTATTTCTTTTCTTTCATAACCCTTTATGAGTCAAATATGCATTCTTTGTTCCTCTGAGTTAGATCAAAAAGAGATATATTCTTTGTTTTCCTTGAAATTCAAAGTTTTTTTATGAATGACAACCACATTGGTGGTCATGGGGTTGATGAATATTTGTGAATGTATCTTTGGAACGTCTGGAAGGTTTGCTCTTAACAGAAGAGAGAATATTTCTACCAAATCCACCTCTTGAGCAATCATTTGACCAAGTTGAAGATGAACCTTTTGAAGTACTCCATTGTTGGGTACTGCTGGATGGAGAAAAGATAAGAGGAGAAATTGTGGTCTCCTTGCTGAAATTTCAGGAGTTTATGGTATTTTAGCTCTGCTGCTGTCATACCTCTGATACACCATTGATCTGCTGCTACACACATTGGTTTTCTGGATTATTTTACTACTGCCATAACTCGGGTACATCATAGATTTATGCTGCAAGTAACAATTGGTATTATGGTTTTCTTAAATTTGTTTTTCATCCTGCCTTTTGTTTATTTGATAAGACAAATAGCGTGAGAAATATGTTGGGATTTGTAATGTTCTTAATTATGCTTTTACTGCTTTTGAACATTGCTATAATAAACTGTTTTAACTGGTTTAAATTTGAAGTATGTTAAACTGTTATTTCTGGTTTACAAAATTTCAACGAGTTATCCCTGTTATATAACCAATTGTTCTTATGCACTCTTGTATGTTTGCTAGGTTCTCATCTGATTTTGATTGATGTTCCTTTTGGAAGTCACTTAGTGAGAACTAGTTTCTGGTACATATATGTTTTGGATTAGATTACCCTGTGTTTGTTCAAGGAATGCATGATTTAACAGATTCTAAACAAAGAACATTCCTAAAAGCATCCCAAGGATTTGTCTCCATCAAATAGGGGGAGATTGTTAAAGATGGGAGCTTTGATGTATCAAATCCACATGAAGTTTGAAACTGTGCTGCTTTTTAGGTTTGGGTTTATATAAGGGTGTTTAGAATCTTTGTAAGGTTAGTTCTTGATTCCTACACAAAGCTTCATCAACAAGTTTTAAAAGAAACAAAGTGTTTTTCCATGCAAAGGGAAAACAACTGGTTGAATTGTCGAGACAATCGGTTGTTTGTCACTTAGCTGGCAATGAGGTTTTGAAAATGTTTTTTGAATTGGTTATGTAACTACCTGACTCATTCAACCGGTTAAATCGTGGTTTCAACCAGTTAAATGAGTGTTGCGCTAACAATTTTTTGAAAACCTGTTTCAACTGTTTTAAACGAGAACAAAACTGATTTGACTCTGTTATGTTGCCTTAAACGAATAGATTTCAAATGCTATAAATATAGCCTTCTTTCAAATGTTTGATATACGAGTTTAACACAATATTGTGGAATCAAGAGAGAGTTTAAAGATTCGCTTTTTGAAAGAAGCTTTTCAAAGTTTAGCAAGATTGCTGTTAAAGCTTTGCTCTGGTGCAAGAACTGATCATAGGGCTTCTGGTTTTGTAATTCCAGGTGTTTTCTATTCTTGCTTAGTTTTCTGTAATTGTACTTTGATAAACCTGTGTAAGTGTTGGTAAAATCCTGTAAAGTCAGTGGGATTCTGGCTTGAGGTGTGAAGTGTTGCAAAGGAGGTGAGTAGGCTTAGTGGGATTCAAAGTCACCTTTTTGTGGTGTGTTGTTGTAATATGTGATTGGTTACATAATGGAATACTCAATGGTTTGACTGAGGACTGGATGTAGCTCAGGGTTGAGTGAACCAGTATAATCTGTTTGTGTGAATCTCTCTATCTCTTAACTCTCATAACTGTTTGTGTAAATTCATTTTCTGTTGCTGCTATAAACAACCGATTAAAATTCTGGAACAGCTTTCTGAATCATTGTTTAATTGTCTTCATTAGTTTTTTTTATTTATGATTGGTTAATAAAGATTCATTCTTAATCAAATATTTGCGTAAAGCTTTTATAAACAATTCACCCCCCCTTTGTTTAAGCCATCAATTGTAACAATATTTTCATATTTCATTCCTATCTCTCAACCAACTGCTAATATCAATATTGTTTTACCTGCAAATGTTACATATACATTATGGCATGAACGATTTGGTCATGCTAATGGTATTGTTATTCATCATTTTATGAAGCACTGTTACATTTGTTTTCTTTTAAAAAAAACCATTTATGTGACTTTTTCATTATTGGCAAAGCTCATTAGTTACCCTTCTCTGATTCATACACTGTTTACACTACACCCCTACAATTCGTTTATATAGACATTTGAGGACCATCTCCCATTGCTTCTTCTAATGGTTCTTACTACTACATTGTCTTTCTTGATGCCTACACAAAATATTCTTGGTTTTATCTATTACAACGTTAGTCCCAAGTTGCCATAGTTCTTAAATCTTTCAAATTCTTTGCTGAAAAACAAATTGGTTTTCATCTTCAAACTTTTCAAATTGACAACACTAAAGAATTTTTGAGCTTAAAGTCATATCTTAATGAAAATGGAATTAATCATCATTTAACACGTCCTTACACCCATTAGCGAAATGGGTCAATTGAACGAAACCATCGCCACATTACAGATGTAGGTTTAACTCTTTTGGCTCATGCATCTCTTCCTCTAAAATATTGGGCGAAGCCTCAACTACTATCGTGACAATTATTCATGCATTACCATCACCAATTATCAAGTTTGATAATATTTATCATCTGCTTTTTAAGAAACAACCTGATTACTCTTTTTATAAAACTTTTGGTTCTGCATGTTACCCTTTCATGAGAGCTTTTAATAAGAATAAATTCAATTTTGTTCTTGTCTTTACTCATTTCTTGGCTACAGTCCTTACTACAAATGACATGCATGTGTCTCCACAGTAGGTAAGCAATACATCACTTGTCATGTTGTATTTAATGAATCTAATTTTCCATATTCAACATGTTTAATCTCATTTGATATTGTTAACTTCTCCTCGCATGCTACTTCATCTCCAACTTCTTTAACTATTATTGATTTACTTCATCTACATCTCCATCATCCTCTACCCTCTCCCCTTCTCATTTTTTAAATGATATCAACTCTCATTCATATGAACTACCATCATCCCCTACCTCACTCCCATCTCCAATCATCTCCACTACTTCTCCCAACTTATCACCACAACATCCAACCACTACTACCTCTCCCATTGCTCAGAACATTCATCTCATGATCATAAGAGGAAAATCTCGAATTTTAAGCCACATGTTTTTTCCTCTAATGTTGAGGTCACTGTTTTTTCTTCAACAATCAAAAGAAGTTCTACAACATCCCAACTAGGTTGTGTCTATGAAAGAAGAGTAAGATGATCTACAAGCTAATGACATTTGGACACTCACCCAAGCACCATATGATATTGAAACAATTGGGTATAAATGGGTTTTCAAAACTAAGCATAAGTCTGATGGATCTTTTGATGAGGACCTAGAAGAGAGTGCGCCCACTGACCAAGCCCAACCTTCTAGGAGGATGACTAGGAGCATGACTCAAGACACGGGGCTAGGTCAGGATTCATCTCTAAACAATGCTTCAAGGCCTAGCCTGCCCTAGAGGATCACAAGGAGTAGAGCACAAGCCTTGGGGGCAGAGCATCAACTATTGTCTTTATTTGTAATTTCAGTAGAATAAGTTTCCTTTAGCATAATAGGGGGTGTGCTTATCACTTGAGCTTGAGCATAACCTTTAGGGTAGGATTTTGACCTAACTTCTAGAAGTTTAGGTTTATGGTGCGACATTGACTTGGTCAATGCTAAGGCCGCACCTTTCTTTTGCTTTTCCCATCCTACCCTTGCTTCTTGTTTTTCAAGGAACCATCTCCTATAAATAGGGTGCCATACTTCTTGTATTTGCATGTTGAATTTATAAAAGAAGGAAAACTCTGCACAAATTGTGTGAGGCTAGTTTGCTCTAAGCATTAGGTGATGGAAGAGTGATGTGGTTCCAATAGCCACATAGAACAAGATTCTTGACACTTTGAGGAATCACCTTGAGCTGGAAAATATAGAGGCACTTTCTTAGAAGTTGGATCATGGTTCTAAAATCAAGAACTCACCAATAACAAGTACCAAATCCCAAACTCATTTGGATGAACCAAATATTGTCAAATTGAATCAACAAAGGAAAATAAAAAGAAGACACCCAACAGAATTGAATCAAAAACAAAAGTACCGAACAGAATTAAGAAACAAACAGAATATAGGTGCTGGAAAATTAAAGGAACCGAAACAAAAAACAACTCAAAACTCAAGGCAACATGAACAAATTGAAGAAGAAGAAAGGAAGGAGAAGAGAATGCTCATGAAGATGGAAGATAGGTTGGATGATCACGCCAGTAGAAGTATGGATGCTCCTAGATGAGTGTGCAAGCCGCCACTTGAGGAAACCATGGTCCTTCAAGATAAGACTAGAGTAGAAGCTCAAAAGCTCTCCAAATGCTCACTCCAATTTTGAGTATAGTTTCTTTAGATGAATTCAAATCTCAATTTTACAAGGAAGGCACCTCTATTTATAGCCTAAGGTGCTGAAAAATGAAAGCTAAACAATTCAAAATTCCCTCCCAAAACCATCTAGAACCGGCGCTAATTTGCAAAGCAAGGAAGGTGTGATCCTTTCCTTCACTTTGGCACCCCCTATTCTACTCCTACACCTATCTACTAATACACCCCCCTAAAGCTCCTAACTAAAACCTAAAAGATGCTATAACAAAAGAGGTTTCTAAGGTTTCCCTCTAAGCACCTTCAACTAAAGACACTACAAAAAGAGAAAATAAATGTCCTCTAGCTCCCAAGGCTTTGAACATGCTTCTTGTAATCCTTTGAGGTGGACTTTGACCTCCATGGGCGTCCTCCATTTGTGCCTCCACCTCTTCTTGAGCTTGATGAGTGGCCTCCATGTTCTCTTGGGCTTGATCTCCATCAAAGAGGGCCCAAGCTCACCACACTATGAAAGCCAAAAGACTAAGACTAGCTTCACAAAGGAGCGTCTAGCCTCTCAAAGGAGCGTCTAGTCTTCCAAATGGAGCGTCTAGCTTCACAAGGGAGCGTCTAGCCATGGCTACATAAGGAACATCTATGAAGAGTCCTAGACCGTCTAGCTTCACACACACATGAGCCAAGCTACGGTTTGGGAAAAGAAGGCTTTGTTGCATAAAGGCCCATTAGGGGTACTTAGTAGATAGGATAGTGTAGAAAGCACTTTGTGAAGGAAACATTCTAGAAACTAGGTTAGTGTGGCCGGTCATTGCACATGGCACATAGCTTAGGTTTTACATTTAATTTTTGTTTTCTTTTCATTAGAAAGTAGCTTACCTTTTACGTCCAAGATGGCCTATAAATAGGAAGGCTATCTCATTGTATTTTGCAAGTTTAATTGAGTATTGTTATGCTGCCAATTTTGTGCACTAGCTTTACTTCTCCTAGAAATCTAGGCTATAAACTTCAATCCTTTCACCTTTCTCCCTTGAGCTGGCCGAACCACTCAAACATCACACTCCTCATGCACCTTCAAAGCCAACACAACTCCTAGGAGGGCTTTGCTTCACTCACCCATTGCTTCCGCATCACGTTTTACTACTTTGATTCAAGAAGAACACATGAAAATGCCATCATTTGGTATCATGAGCTTTTGGTTCTTCAAGATGAGTAGCTTGGTCTTTTAATTTCAGTTCTTCTTTATTTCATCTTTGTCATTTCAATTCCTTACTTGTCTTGCTGTTTTTATATTTTAAATTGTTCTTGGTGTGCTTATGGAAGATCCAACCAAAGCACAATTGTTCAATTGATCTTGAACAAATTCTGTGCAGCTTGTGATAGGATTCCTTACACCATTGTGTGGCTGTTTTTCTTTTAGGAAATTGAGTCCTTATTGCTTTCTTATAATTGCTTCATTTTATGCTTTGAGTCTTTATTTTCTGAATCTATAAATGTTGTGTCAAGTCATGTGAATCCATATTTGTCAACAATTCTTAGTAGTCCTATTATTGGCTTGATTGTTTCTTGCTTTTGGGTCTCTTTATATTGCTTTAATCTGCTGTTATTTTGATCCTTTGGTGCTTTTTATTTTTAGTTTGAGTTCATAATTGTGTCTTAGTTCTTACACAATTTCCATTCTTACATTTTCCATTGTGTTAATTTGGTTATCTTGCTGTTTTCTTCCAGTTTTCCAGATTTCCCCTGTATCATCTCTCTGTTCTGGGCTGTTTTGTTTAAAATTTTTTTTCCACCCATAGGAAAATTCTGATTTTCTGGAAAATGCAAGTTTAAGGTGTTATAGAAAAGACAAAAAAAGAATGAGGTCAAAAGAAGCAACAGAAAAAAAATGATAAATCTTACAAAATCAGAGTGCAAATCTTGAGCGCTCCAGCTGGCCTAACTGCACACCAAATTTGCAAAAATTATTAAAAAAAAAATGGTGCATGCGTTTTAGGTGATTCCAAAGCCAAAATTTAGATAAGATCCTGAATTTTCTTGCATCCAAATTTCAGAAACAAATTTTACAATTACAGCTCAGCATAAATCGGGGAACAAACACGTTTTCTGGCCCACAACATTTTCCAGTGGTGCTGTTTTTTTATTTGGTCATCTAATCTAGTGCTTTTCTTTAGGAATTCCTTTTGTGTGCCAACTTTTATTGAGTACCTTTAATTGTTTGCTTTAATTTCTTGAATCTCTTTCTAAGTTGTCATATTATAAATCCTTTTGGTGGTACTGTTTTCTTTCAATTAAATTTGTTTCTTGCTTTTATTTCTTGACCTCTCATTTTGGGTGCTGGAATTTAATTCTCTCTTGGTGCTTATGTGCATGGAAATTGACTTGGTTTAAGGTTAAGCCCTTGTGAATAGGTGCTGGAAATTGGAGAATTAAAGCCAACTTTCTAAGGAGGAGTCAAAGCTAAGGCCGAAACAAGCTTCCTTGAAACAAACACTACAAACACCTAGAAGATCAACAATCAAGACAACAAAGAAAGTGCACTAACCAAAAAGAGGAACAACAAAGGGGGTTTTCTTATCTCCTTTACAACTTGGTTTATTGTTAATTACCTCTTTTAAATTACGTTTTAGACGGTGAGTGTGTCTTCAAGGGCTCAAAGTGTCCAAGAAGCCTCACCTAGGGCCGAATAGCATAGTCATTTTTGCTTAGTAATTTGTTGCTTGTTTGAACTTGTATTTCTTTTGTTTTGGTAGAAACGTTTTGCATGTTTAGTATTGTTTAATTTTGTGCTATACCGACTAGTTTTGCTGCATATCTAGCTTACATAGTTTTCTTGCTTTTTGATTTCTCAACTTCTTGTGTTCTAAGTGTTCTACTAAGAGAAAATTTTGTGTGAAGTCATTGGAGGAAAGTTTTTGGCAAGGAAAAGGCTTGGTACTTAAGTAGTCCATTGTGACTCACCTCCC
Organism: Phaseolus vulgaris; assembly: GCF_051622355.1. Lineage (NCBI taxonomy): Eukaryota > Viridiplantae > Streptophyta > Magnoliopsida > Fabales > Fabaceae > Phaseolus > Phaseolus vulgaris. The sequence goes on from NC_143500.1 coordinate 14,900,789, forward strand.
TTACCTGGAAAACTCCCTTCTCTAACTTTCCTAAACTTTCTCCAAGTAAAACACCTATATACACAAAGTTTTAGCCATGTTTTCTTCTTCTCATTCTCCAAAGTCTATAGAAAGTGAAGTAAAATCTTTGAAAACTCTTTTAAAAGAAGTATCCCAAGCGGTACAATTAATCTCTTTTAGACAATTGGAGAATGAAAACAAAATTAATGAGTTGGCTAGAGCTCAAGAAGAGAAATCCCAAAAATCTCAAAAATAAAAAAAAACAAATACTCATGCATCACAAAGTATTGCAACTCTAGGGGAGGGAAGCCTTAGAATTAATGATTACTACCAACCACCCCCTAGAAGAACTAGACAAAGGGAGCAAGAGAGCCCAAAGGAAGTAAGGGTAGACCTACCCCATTTCTATGGTAAGGAAGATGTAGAGGCCTACCTAGATTGGGAGATGAAAGTAGAGCAACTCTTTGCTTGCCATAGGGTGAGTGAAGAAAGGAAGGTACCCTTAGCAACCCTTAGTTTCCAAAGCAATGCCATGTATTGGTGGACCTTTTTAGAGAGAGACCGACGTCTTCATAGGGAGCCTTCCATAGAATATTGGAATGACCTTAGGGGAGCCCTAAGACGTCGCCACATACCTTCCTACTACCATAGGGAGTTGATGGACAAGCTCCAAAGACTCCAACAAAAGAACTTAAGTGTGGAAGAGTATAGACAGAAAATGGAGCTCTACATGATGAGAGCATCCATTAGAGAGGAAGAAACCACCACCATATCTAGGTTTCTAAGTGGGCTCAACCTTGAGATAAGGGATAGAGTAGAACTATTACCCTATCAAGACTTGAATGATTTGGTTCAACTTTGCATTAAAGTCGAACAACAAAATTTACGCAAAACTTCAAGTCAAAGGGTAGGTTCTTACTCCAACTCTTATCCCAAGAAAGACTTTAAAAGGGAGGGTAGTACACCTAGAGACGAACCCAAAGAGACTACCAAACCCTTAGTAAAAGATCCCTCCACCCCATACATCCGTGCTAGGGACACCAAATGTTTTAAATGTTTTGGAAGAGGGCATGTGCAAGCACAATGTCCAAACCAAAGAATTTTGTTTTTAAAAGGAAAAGATGAATACACAAGTGGTGAAGATGAACCTAGTACCCAAGAAAAAGGGGAAGGAGAAAGGATTGATCCCTTGGAGGGGGACTTATTGATGATTCAAAGAATCCTCCACAATCAACCTAGTGCACCCATTGAGACACAACGAGAGAACATTTTTTATACTAGATGCAATGTTTTAGAAAATATATGCTCTCTTATTGTGGATGGTGGGTCATGCTGCAATTGTTGTAGCACTAGATTGATTGAAAAATTACAACTACAAGTAGTTCCTCATCCACAACCTTACAATTTACAATGGATCAATGAGGATGGAGAACTACGTGTAGACCAACAAGTGGAAATCGAGTTTTCTATAGGCAACTACAAAGACAATGTTTTATGTGATGTAGTACCTATGGAAGCTTGCCACATCTTATTAGGTAGACCATGGCAATTTGATAAGAAAACCTCACATAATGGTCTAACTAACGAGATTTCTTTTATCCACAAGCATAAAAGGTTTGTACTTAGCCCTTTACCACATTCCCAAGTGGTAAAAGACCAAATACAAATGAAACACAAAAGGGATGAAGAAAAAATAGAAAAAGAAAAAAATTTTGGGAAACAAAAGGCGTGGGAGAATAGTGTTCCTTCCCACAAGGTCATTCAACAAGTCAAGCATATTGAAAATACCTTTACAAACATGCTTCTTGTTGAACAACCTAGCCTTTCCTTTTGTAAAGGAACACTTGCAAGCATGAGCACACAAGAAAAGTCCTTACAAGAAGCTTGCATAGATCAAGAAGGAGAACTCATGGGACAAAAGAAAGTTGATCAAACGCTAGAGCTTTTAAGAGGAAAACTTTTGTCACCCATGAGAAAAGAGGTTCAAAGACATTACTTTAAGTACAACTCATGTTTTCAAACTACACCTAAAGTGAAGTCTCATGAACTCTATACTCCTTCACCTTTTGCAAATGATCCTTGGGAAGATACAAATTTCATTTTAAAACTCCCTAGGACAACAAAAGGTTTTAATTCAATCTTCATGGTTATGGATAAACTCTTCTCTAGAGAAGTGATACATCTTCATGGTTTATTTTCAAGCATAGTATTGAATAGAGCTCCAACTTTCGCAAACCATGATTTGAGGATTTCCTTTGGAAAACTTGCAACTAAGTTGCACACTTTAAATGCTTACCATCCTCAAACGCATGGTCAAAATATTTTTGAAAATATAGCTCTTTCTATTATGCCTAGAATAATCATGAAGTGCACACACAATTTTAGAGATGAGCAAACATACCATCAAGTAGTTCACAAAACTACTTCCACTTTTAAAGTTATGTGTGTGCTCAATCATCTTTCTTCTTTTAAGTTGTTACCATCTCCTATAGGATTTATGCCTCAAGAGAAAGTAACCACAAATGACCATTTTAAAATACAAAAGATGATTAAATCTTGTCCAAGGTTGCCAACACCAAAAGACAAACAACAATGGCAACCTAGTAAAATTAATTTGCAAACTAACACCTATGCTTTATTTGATTATTTCTATAGGTGGACGTTTGATCCAGGAGGACAAGCTTTGAAGAAACAAGATGCTGCTATCCGAGATCAAGCCTGAAGATCTGAGGATAGATCTTCTCAAAAGAAGGAGGAGATGATGGACACCATCCAGCCACAACCATTCCCCTAAGCAAAAGCATTGGATTTGAGGACAAATCCTTTTCAAGAGGGAGGGGATGATGGAAGAGGGCCCAAGCTCACCACACTATGAAAGCCAAAAGACTAAGACTAGCTTCACAAAGGAGCGTCTAGCCTCTCAAAGGAGCGTCTAGTCTTCCAAATGGAGCGTCTAGCTTCACAAGGGAGCGTCTAGCCATGGCTACATAAGGAGCATCTATGAAGAGTCCTAGACCGTCTAGTTTCACACACACATGAGCCAAGCTACGGTTTGGGAAAAGAAGGCTTTGTTGCATAAAGGCCCATTAGGGGTACTTAGTAGATAGGATAGTGTAGAAAGCACTTTGTGAAGGAAACATTCTAGAAACTAGGTTAGTGTGGCCGGTCATTGCACATGGCACATAGCTTAGGTTTTACATTTAATTTTTGTTTTCTTTTCATTAGAAAGTAGCTTACCTTTTACGTCCAAGATGGCCTATAAATAGGAAGGCTATCTCATTGTATTTTGCAAGTTTAATTGAGTATTGTTATGCTGCCAATTTTGTGCACTAGCTTTACTTCTCCTAGAAATCTAGGCTATAAACTTCAATCCTTTCACCTTTCTCCCTTGAGCTGGCCGAACCACTCAAACATCACACTCCTCATGCACCTTCAAAGCCAACACAACTCCCAGGAGGGCTTTGCTTCACTCACCCATTGCTTCCGCATCACGTTTTACTACTTTGATTCAAGAAGAACACATGAAAATGCCATCATTAGGTCTTGTCTTGAGTGAGTTGAGAGCTCTCAATTGGCGGACCTCTACACTCATCTTGGAGAACCACACTCTAAGTGGCGTGTCCAACTCTCTTCCATCTCCATAAGCATTCTTCCTTTCATCTCTTTTACCATTTCCACACGCCACTTTCATTTGTGTTTCCCATATTTGTTTTGCTTCATTCTTCATTTCGGTTTCCGTCATGCTATTGTGTTTCTTTTCATGTCTTTCAATTTCCGTACTATGCATCATTGTCACCTTATTATGTGATTTTCCTTTTTGTCTTTGGAAGTGAACCTCCACACTTACTTCCACTTGGTTAAGTTCGTGTCCAGTGGGAATCTTCCGTAGGTCTCACCATATAATTGTTAAAAATCTCAATCATAAATAAAGTGTCACCTCTAAAATGGAACAATCTAAAATCAACTCACATCATCTTTCCAACGTCACAAAGCTAGACTTGTAGCTAAAGGCTTCCATCAACATGCAGGAATTGACTACTCTGAAACGTTCAGTCCCGTGGTTAAGCGTGCAACCATTCACATCATTTTAACTATATCTCTATCCAAACAATGGCATGTCAACCAAATTGACATCAACAACACTTTTATCTATGGTGATCTCCAAGAATTCGTTTACATGCTTCAACCTCCAAGTTTTCAGAGTGGTTTCAAATTGGTATGCAAGCTTCACAAAGCGATATTTGGGTTTAAATAAGCACCACGTTCTTGGTTTCAAAAGATAAGTCTTACTCTTTCTTCCCTTGGTTTTTCTTCAACTAAATTAGATTCTTCTCTATTTATCAAAACTGATAACACTATTACATTATTTGTTCTAATTTATGTTAATGACATTCTTATCACTGAAAGTTCTTTTAGCGTTATACAGTTCTTAATCTCTTCATTAAAAAAACATTTTAGACTCAAAGACCTTGGTCGTCTACATTACTTCCTAGGCATTAGAGTTTCTTGGACTACTAATGGTTCCTTACATAGTACATCAGGGACCTACTGCAAAAATCAGGAATGCTCTCATATAAACCACAACCTAAACCCATGATATCATCTACACGTCTCACTAACAATGGAACAACAACTATCGATGATCCCTTTATATATAGATCTATTATCGGTTGACTCCAATACATCTTAATCATTTGACCTGAATTATCTTATAGGCTTTGTTTAGATTGGGGAGTGGAAAGTTGAGGGTGTGAGGAAGTGGAAGTGTGAAGAAAGTTGAGGGTGTTTGGATTGGAGTATGTTAGAGTGAATGTGTGAGAAAAGTTTATTGAAGTATGTGAGTGATGTGATGGTTGTAAGGATATTTTGAATTATTTTTAATAGTGTAAATTATATGATTACAAATTTACCCTTGTGTATAAAAAAAGGAAAAAAGAATAATAATTAATTTTGTGTATATCTCAGTGAATTAAAATAATGTAAAATTATAATTATAAATAAAATAATAAAATAATGTAAAATTGAAATAAATAAATAAATAAAATTAAAAATTTAAATATAATTATATTATTTTTCAGTTTATTAATTTAAATTAATTTTGTTAGTTAAATTAATGTATTTAAATAATTTTAACATTATTCATGATTATTTAATTTAATTTATATTATATTATATTAAGAAAATTATTATTGATAATAATTTTCATTATTATTAATATAAGAAAATTATTTTTGAGAATGGTAAAGCCTGTTATTCAAATACTGTGCACAACCACAAGCTCATTTGGGGGTAAAAATGGAAATTAAAAGGATCCTACGTGGCTTTTCCTATGGTGTTTCACTTTCTCTTCAACTCAACGAGGATACATTGCATCCCTTCACTCGTCTTTCCTCGCAACTACATCCGTGCAAAGGACCAGATACAAACGAGGGAATTTCATCTTTGTCCATCTGCATGCACATTATATACATGAATACAAACAGAGTAATAATGTGAACAAAATTAGTTAGTTTCTTCATAATCCTCAACTTTACCATTGGAAAGTTGTCAAATGCATCCTTAGATATTTGGCTGGAACTCGGTCACATTGTCTCCTTCTCCAACAATCTTCAAATCTTTCCATCACTGCCTATGTTGATGCTGACTGGGGCTATGATCTAGATGACAGTCTTACGCAGTACTACTAAAGCAGAATGTCGAAGTATAGCCACCGCACTCACTGAAATCAAGTGGGTTCGTAATCTTCTTCAAGAACTGTACGTATCTTTTTCAACACCAAAAATCTATAATGATAATTTGGGTGTTATTATACTTGTTAATCCCATCATGCACTCAAAAACCAAACACTTTGATATTGATGTTCACTTTACAAGACTCTCTTCAACAAGATCAACTTCAACTCTCATATATTCCTGGCCATCAACAACTTGCCAATACTCTAATAAAGCCTCTTAATGAGTCTTCCTTTCATAATTTCATAATTAATTTAATGGTTAAGCTAACCCTACCATTAGGAAATGTTACTTAGGCAAACCATACAATATCTATTATTTTGTTATATACGCATGTGTATATATACACTGCTTTGCATGCTTTCAGTAATAATAAAATCCTCTTTATTTTTCTCTCTCCTTCAACTTAAAGTCACAATGTTTTCTATCTAATGTAATATGTTTTCTATGTAATTTATTTACAAAAGATAATACGGTTGAGACAAAACAGAGATGGAGAAGCGCCTTTTGGAGATGGTGGAATGTGTGATAACCCTAGTCCAATCGGTGCTGAAGAAGCAATATGAAGATGACAATGAAACTTGCCCTTAGAGAAAACAAGGCGCTCTGATTCAATCACTGTTAAAGAAAACAGAGAAAAGAAAAGGGCTAGATGAACCCTAAGAGAAAAAGAAGAACAAAAAGAAAGTTAACGGGAATAGAAAGAAAAGAGTATGTATTATTCTCTGTGTGTTAAAGAGTAATTACAAAGGTGTATATATAAAACAGAAAGCATGGGTGATAAATGTCTAATTTCAGTAATATTTCATATTAAAATATAGGCATTTATGAGGATTTATTGCTAATTTACATATAGAATAATCCCTAATTTATGAATTTATACATTTTTACATTTTTATGATCTTTATTTGAATAAGAGCATTTTATTCCCAAATTTGGTGTTAATTGCATATTTTTAGGGAGGATTGAAGATTTGGAGTAAAGGAGAATAATTTGAGCTAAAAAGAGAAAGTTGGAAGGTCCCAAAATGGAAAAAGATGCAGACAAAGACTATTTCAAAATAGGAGTATCTCGCTTGAGCGAGAATGCGTCAGAAAGATTGGACTTTTTTTATGTTGTATCACTTAGCCCATCAGCGCGACATAGGAAGCGACCTAACCCTATAAAATTAGGATAAATAGGGGGCTAGAGGCTCAACCCTAGTGTGTCAAATTGAGAGGAAAATATCATAGAGTGAATTGTAACCCAATTGGGAGAATGGAAGGTGCTAGAAATATGCGTGACTAATTCTACCCTTTGGGATTAGGAGTAATATGCTCAAACTCTTATGAATTGAGGTGATCTCTTATATATTAATATTCAATTCTTGATTAATTATTGGTATTGTTTTTTTACTTTTAACTTTCCGGGACAAATTGAGAATCTTAAATCTGACTGGGAGGTATTTTTAGGGTTCAGACCTAAACAACAATACTTAACATATTTGAGTGCTAGGGATAGACTTGAAATGTTAATTGGCATTAACGCTTGAGTGTGATTCTAAGTTGTTTCTATAAATATGTGAGGGATTGATATTTAGGAAACATTCTTAAGGATTTTATATGTGAGGGATCAATATAAATGAATTTTCTACGGGCATCAATTTCAATCAAAGAACTCAATAGTAAAAGAGGGATGGAAATAGAAATGTAAGCAAGGAAGGCATGATGCTCCACATGTCTTCTCCTCAATGGAGAGGATTTGCACCAATAAGGTGGTAACACTTGTCACACTCTCATTTGAGAGGTTTTGAGACACTTTCTCCTATAAACAGGAGTCTGTTGTACAAGTATTTTCAACTTGGAATTAGTAATGAAATGCTGCCTAGTTTTTGCCATTCTACTTGTTCTTTAGTTCTCTGTAGGTTAGTCTCCTTCAAGACTTAGCCTAGACTCTTTCCTAGTGAGTTGGCCTCACCTCTGACTGTCACAAATTTCTAACTCCACTTCAATCCACGAAAACTCCTATTGAGTTTCTTTAATGCTTTCGCTCCTCAGATCTTCTTTATCATCCCTCCAAAGAAGAAATTACAAAGATCACTACTAGAAGAAGAATGTTTTTCCATCACCTATGGAGCAAGGCAACAACATTAAGCCAATGCCAAGAACTTAAAGTTCATTCAGTGAAGAGGAAGTTGATCTAAACCTTGTGCCAAATTCAAAAAGAACTGAACATCTTTTGACGAACTCATAGTAAATTCTCAAATAAGTTAACAACCTAGTTAATGCACTTGAGTTGTACAAAAAGAAAGTTTCATGTTATGTTAACAAATTAAAGAAGTTCTCACCCTCCAAGTCCAATTTGTTAGCATGGAGTGTAATAAATATACCAAGAATCAATTTGGATTTTATGTGCCACAAAATCGTCATTCTCCCTTAGTCCAAACTAGTGGCCCATAAGAAAAAAGAAAGTTGTAGAAGGATTATCGATTGACAATAAACAAGAAGTCAACAAGTTAATAAATGATGATTTCAAAAAGAAAGTTACTTACACAATATGGCTTGACAATATGGTCATGGTGAGAAAATCTAATGACAAAAGGAGAATGTGCATTGGCTACACTAATATATTAAGCATTGATCGATTAGACGACAACACATATGAGCTCCTCAGCTTCTTAAATGTCTATTTTGGGTACAATCAAATCAAACAGACTAAGAAAAGAGAACCCTTCGTGATAGATGGAGTTGATTAGTGTTACAAAGTAATATCTTTTAGCTTAAAAAATACAAAGGCAACATATTGATGTTTGAGGAAAAAGGTCATCAAAGAACTCCTCAACAACACAACAACAGTATATATTGACAACATGGCATCAAGTTGGTCATCAACGAGGATCACACCCAGTACATAGAGAAAGTCTTTGTTAAGGTAAGACAACACAACATGAGATTAAATATTAAAAAATATGTTCTTGGTTGTAGCTGGAGGAAAGTTCCTTGGATATGATTACAAAACGAAATAGAAGCAAGTTCTAGAAAACGTGAAGTCATGTTATCCGTAAGGAGTTCCTACCAAATTAAAGAAGTTGAACGTCTAAATGACATACTCGCATTATTAAAACCATTTGTTAAGTTGTTTACAAGTTCAAAGAAGTTCACAGAATGAAAAGTGTGAAAAAATGTTTTAAAATATTAAGTTCAATCCTCGTATATAAATAAATTAGAAAGTATAAGCATTATAATGCTCCAACTCAATTAGAAGGTATACCAAGTTATCAAGAATATTTTTCTGATCACTCTCATTCATTATGCAAGAAGACTAAGACCCTACTTTCAAAATTTTCATATCATTGTCAAAATTGATTATCCAATCAAATAAGTGTAGCAAAAAGCTTAACTAATAGGGAGAATGTTAGCATGGTCCACCAAGTTATCATACTTCAAACTACATTTCTAAAGTTGAAGACTTATAAAGGACAATTCCTTATCAATTTCCTTGTTGAGCTGCCTCAACTTAGTGAAAGACATGAATTGTGAGAATTGAGTGTTGATAATTCCTCAAAGAAAAGTTAAGTAGAGTTTGTGTGATTCTCAAAGGAATAGAGAACATTATTCTATAGTAAACAGAGAACATTATTCTACAGTAAACATTGAAGTTTGACTTTCATACATCCAACAACCAAATAAGTATGAAGTTCTCATTGTTGTCCAAAGTTTGTTAAATAAACGAGGGTCAAGTAGTTAAAATATCAAAATGATTCATAATTCAACCGGAGGCATATGAATAGTGAATATCAAAAGAATATCAAACCAAAGAATTATTGTTACAAAAGTATTCCACATTACAAAAAATCCAACCAACTACTTCAATAAATTCAACATCACTTATGTTCTCATAACAAAATGATAGAGTGAAACTAATGTGTTGTACAAGGTCACTAGTACTAAAGAGGCACAACAACAATAAAGTTTATTAAAAAAAATCATTTGCATCACAAAGTTATTAATACTAAAAAGGCACAACAATATCAAACTTTAATACAAGAAAACACTTGCATCACAAAGTTACCATTACGATAACATTTCTTCAAGTGCAAGAAACAAAACTAAGAAATGAAAATATTACTAAACCTATTTACGAAAACCTAAAGGCCTATGAATATGTTTTTTATCAAAGGATTCCTCATCACTTTTATTATTATCATTCTGTATTCTTATTATAACTTAAGCATAATAATATATTTTAATACAAAAATATTATTACTAGAGCTTAAAGTGTTCACAGTTAAAAAAAAATTATTTTTACATTAATAAGAAGTTAAAACATTAAACCTTTTTTAAGACTAATTTTATACATATTTAGTAGTGATAAACTATGATTAATATTATAAATATATATATATATATATATATATATATATATATATATATATATTAAACTATTTTAATATTGATGAAGGTGGTTGGGCCAAGACCATTTAACTAGCCTTCATGATATAGACTTAAGAGAATCGTCAAGGTGGTTGTATATTTTCTTTTCAAACATGTTGTTTTAAGTTGTTTTGATAAAGATCTTTTATCAACCATATTCTACCCATCCTTTTCAGCTATGTAGGTGAAGATATGAGTATATGTCTATCACTCCATACTCCATAACACATGCAGAACCAACAGTAATGAGGGTGGACAAATAGATTTTATGACTACTAAAGTAGTTAACTGAACTCTATATATTCCTTTTCTAACACTATTCCATGTCTGTATAGTTCTACACAATTACCACTAATCACTCTTTTGCCAACAATACAATGTATCACATTTATGTTTTGGTTGATAAAATGGTAAAGACATTTAAAACAGACTTAAATGGTAATATTTACAAAATTTTGAACGACGAATATGTAATTAAACCTAAAATGCAAATAGTTAGTGTGTGACATGACATGCACACTTTTATAATTAGTAAGAATTATCTTGAAACGTGAATTTTCACATACAATTATTATACTAGTGAAAATAAATACTTATATGTATTTATATTTTTGTTTTATTAAATTTTTATTTTTATTTTTAGTAGTTAATTAAAAATATAAAAATAAAATAAAAAATTAAATTTTATAAAAATAATATTAAAAATATAATTATTATTTAAAGAAATTATTTAATTATTTTGAAATAATAAGAAATTATTTGATTATTTATTTTATTAAATAAATAAATTATTTTTTAATTATTAAAGAGTAAAATTGTTCAATTAAAATATTTTCTTTATATATAAATCTATCTATAATACAAATAGAGAGGACTCTGAAGGCAAGTTTTGAAATATGGTAGCACAAGAAAAAAAGTTAAAAATAAATCAAAGTAAAAACAATGCAAATTTAACCCAAAATAAAATTCTCAAATGCATTATGGGAATGACAAGTGACACACTTCATTGCTTACATGTGGCACAACTCTCATTTTAAAATCTTTCACCACGTTTCCCGCTTTTTATTACTTCTTTTCGTTTCTCTCTTTTTTGTTTATTCTCACGCATCGTGTTTTCATTTTTTATGTTTCATTACCTTTTTTTGTTTCTATCTCTTTCATTTACTTTGAAACTGTGTGCCCTCTGTCTCTCACATTTGGCACTCTCTCATTTCATTTGGGTTATGGTATTCTGTTGTAGCCATCAGTACTGTGATAGGTTTTTCTTCATTTTCATGTTTGGCAAACTCAATCAATCGTATGTTCAAGCACCAAGTTAAGATATTTTCCTATTTCTGTATGCATGGGTGTTTTGATTTATAGGTTTTTTGAGGTATTAATCGTTAATGGAGTAATTTCCTTTTTTGATTAGCTAGGGTTTCGGCTTTTAATCCTTTCTGAACTGTATATCAATTTTTTCTTCTCAAAGACATTTCATTTCTATTGTTAATCTTTTTCTTAATCGCTTTTTGACTATTTTTTTTGTATAGGGTTTCCAACTTTTTCCACTTTTCAGCGTATTTTCAAGTATTTTTGTTAAAGGTATCCACTTTTCATGGTTAATGTTTGTCTTTATACGTTTTTTGAGGCATCGGTCTTTATAAAGGAGTGTTTGTGGCTCTCTGCTTAGTGTCTCTCACATTTTTTCCTCTCTCATTTCATTTGGTCTTTCGTTAATCTATCACAACGACTACTACTCTGATAGTTTTTTTTTTCATTTCCATATTTATGAAACTGAATCCAGCGTATGTTCAAGCACCGGGGTTAGATTTTTTCCTTCTTTTGTACGCATGGGTTTTTTTATTATAGTTTTTTTAGTGTTTAATCGTGAATAGAGTAATTGTTTTTAGTATCTATGTTTTCCACCTTTTTTTAATATTTAGGGTTTCCACATCTTTAGTATATAGATGCATGTGTGTATGTTGTTTGATTCACAGTTCACCAATTTCATTCTGTATTTTCCTTTTATTTTACGATTGAGCCTTACAATGTCTTTTTTAAGAAAAAAATATGCATTCCATCAAAGATGTTAATCTTGGAAATGAAAATTGGATCCTGATAGCAAGGTTCATTTGTTTGTGGTTTGTCAGTGACTTGAAGAAAACCAAGTTTTCGTTGTCAATGGAAATGGTCATACAAGATAAAGAGGTAAATTGTTTTATCATTTGCTTTGTCATTGTTTTCTTGTGATATAAATTCTGACTAATCATGTTTTATCTCTATTGTTGTTTTTTAGGGTCATATAATTCATGTTTCTGTTAGGAAAACACTCCTTTATAAATTTCAAAACCATATTGTTTGGAATAAGGTTTATTGTTTCCAATTTTTTAGTGTTGCCACTAATGCAGGATCTTATAGAACAACCCCTCACCTGTATAAAATTAATTTTCAGTTTGGAACTAAGGTAACCTATTTAGGTAAGGATTTTGTTTCAAGTGCAAGACCTCAACACACCCCAATGCCTGTGTGAAGAGCCCCTGTTTTTTATGCTAACTACTTAGTGGGTAAGTTTAGTTATTATGGTTTAGTGTTCAATATATTTTTTTTCCAGATGTTATTGCAATGCTCAGATCATTATGCACTTAACGAGTTCTTAATAGATCAAAGAAATCAACTAAGTTAAATTTCATCTCCATTGAAATGGAGTGTACCTTTTTTTGGAACTATGTTGATTACCTGAATGCATTTTTGTTACCCGGAGAGTTTCATAATGTGGTTATCACTATGCAATATGCTAAAATGATGATTTTGGAAGGTATGTGAAGTCATGAAATTGTATTTTATGTTTTTTATTTTGGTATTTTTCTCATTTTTATTGTAAGGTAATGTACTTTTTTTTCACTGTATACAAGGTTAGTCTTCAAAACTGTATTATCAAAATGTATGGTTTTGCTGTGGTCACTTTCTCATTCATGTCTTTTTAAATGTCATGCCTTATACCGTATATATTTTTGTTTACTTATTACTTGGGATGTTATTGAAGGATGTTCCTACGACATTTGTGGAATACCTTGGCAAATGGATGTTCAGAAAGGTGTTTATACATGGATTTCTATAGGAGGTTGAGTACTAGGTCTTATCCAAATCTTTTTCTGGTAGAACTGTGAAACTTGGCATCGGTTGGAAGCATTGTTTTGTCTTCATTATGTTAGCCTTTTAGGCTAATTATTTCCATCTGGTTGAAATGAAAACAATATTTATTTTGGTTCATTTATTTGAGGAATGTTCCTTATTTTCTTAGTCATTCAGACTAATATGTTTGTTGGTTTATTTCACAACTGTAAATTTTATGTTTGTTAGTCGTTCAGGCTAATGGTTTCTCTTTGGTGGAAACCAGAACAATTTAAATTTTTTGTTAATGTTTATGTTTATTTTTTGTTTATTATTTACAATATGGATACTTACTGCTTAAATTTTTTCATTCCTTATCTGGCAGATTCTTAAGTTGTTTGCATAAATAAAAATGCTTAACCCTAAAACAATTGGCAGTACATTAAACTTCATAAAAACATATTTGTGATTTTTTGTTCATGGCTTATTTTGTCTTAATATTTGGTAATGGTGTTTCTTATTATATTATTAATATTTAATCATGTATTAGTTGTTTTTGATTTAGCAGAGAACTGGTGCATGCATGTTTACTTCACTCAATGAATTTCTATTCTTTTTATATTTCTATGAATATAAAATAATATTCATTTCTTATCATTTGAATTTAATGACAAAGGTGGTGGCAGAACTTAATGTGTTTTTCACCAAAATCACGTTCCTGTTAAGAAACATACATTTTTATTCATTCAATTTGATGTACTTAATTTTACTTTTAACAATAATTCTTATTTTAAAAATTATTTATTTGACATTTGACATTGCAAGAAGTACTACAAGATATATTAATCCCACATAAGACTATGTAGTTGCTGGCCAGGACACCAATATAATTCTATAATTTTTATTGTAATGTCCACTTTGTGGACAACATTTATCATGTTTACTGTTCTTTAGTTATGAAATTTTGAGTACTTACATTCTAAACTTATGTAATTTCATGTTATTTGTTATTATGGAATATATTATGTCGTATTTTTTTATTTCAATGTGTTACTTTATCATTTTTTGTACTCTTTGGACAATTATAATTTATGTACTTTAATAAAAAATAAGACAAATTTAAAAATGTTAAATACAATAAAATAAATGTCTAAGAACTTTAAAAAGAGGAAATAAGGAAAAAATTAAGTATAATAATATAATAATATTATATCACTATGAATAGAAGAATATTAACCTTGAAAATGAATTTAAATAGAAAAGATTTTCATTTTAGTTAACTTAAAATATTAATAAGATGATGATGAGATTAAGGTTGGTTTGAGTGAGGAGCTTTCTCGAAAAAGCAAATAGACCATTAGGTTTGCTACACATAGTGTCAATCAATGGTCCTTTTTTTCAAGTCCTTCAACAGTCCATTAAAGGCAACTCATACTTTTTCCAGCGAATAAAGAACCACGGTCCAAAAATGGCTTTACTTCCATTCCTTCTTACAAATTTATTTACTGTGCTGTCTCCATTGTTGTAGAGTTCTTACTCTGTTAGGGATTTTTTATACAATACCTTATCATCACATGCAGATTTTGTGCTTTATATTTCTACTTTTATGGTTTTTTGTTCATGGCTATGGTCGACCCCTTAAGACCTTTATTTTTCTTTCGTTAGTCTTGCCAATAGTGAACTAGGAACCATAGCGACTACATGGCTAAGCATGAAGCGAAAAGGTAAGTAAAGGTTTCATTTTAGGTCATTCTGAACACAAAGGGTTAATAAAATTTGCATTTTTACATGTATTAAAGTCACAGATTTAACAATTTCAGGAATTTATTCAAAACATATTCTTATATTTCTTTTATTTAAAATTTTATGTATATTTGATTTTTTTTGTTTTGGTTTCGTCAACTTAGGAAATACAAACCATGAATGCCCATTCATGGAATCAGACAGTGTAATTAAAATGAGACTTTTGGTGCTTCTTAAACAAATTTTAAGTAAACTTTGTATTCTTACAATCTCTCTATTATGTCTAAGAACTTTGAAAATATTTTATGAAATGAAAAATTAATGTCTTTAAATCGTTCATCAAAAAAGTTAAATGAAGTAGTAAAAATTTGATCAGATGATTCATTCTCAAATTCATTATGCATCTGACACGTGTCATTTTCTACTCTCACTAAACTTACACATAATTTTCTGCCTTCATCGCCTGTCTTGCATTTTATTTATCACCTGATTACCTTACCTGATAAATGTGGCTCTTTGTTCTTTGTTTCTCACATTTTCTCTGTCACAGCTATCACTACTTTGATAGGTTTTTCTTCATTTCCATGTTTGTCAAACTAAATCCACCATATATCAACCATCAAGGTAAGATTTTTTTCCTTCTTCTGTACACATGGGAAAGCAACACTACATCGTTCAATGAAAGTGGTAAGAACTTAGTGATTTCCGATTATGTTGTTTTATACGTTTTCAGAGTCATTATGGATTGTGATTATTTTAACATTTCAAAACACCACGTTTCGTTCTGTTGTATGTTGTTTTTCTCACAATGTTGTGCTTAGCATATTGATTTTTCCCAAACTGTGTTAAACCTTTTATATGTAGATTTATCAGATTTTTTCATTTTTCATGATCCTTAGATTCTGCACTTTTTGGTTGCGTGCACATTTTCTCACTAAATTAAACTTCTGTTTATTCTTATTTCTATTTCTATTTTTGGTATGGGTAATGTTTGTTTTTATACATTTTCGTAGTTATCAGGGTTTTTCCTTGATTCTAAATTTGAAAAGTCAATCTTATTAGGTAAAATTTGTATTCTTGCAATTTGTGTATTATTTCATAAATTTCCAAGGCAAGGGTTCCTTTTTTTTTTAAATATAAAGGCTCTTTTGCAATTATGAAAAACAAACCTATGTAAAGTTCCCATTCTTTCACATACTAGGGTTCTGAAATCATTCTCTAAATTTTTAAAATGGTGTACTTTATGTTTTACCTTTTTGACATATTGTTTGGACGTTCAATTATTTAAGGTGATTATTTATAGATAGATGTCTATTTAAATCTCTTCAGTATACAACCTGAAAACTATATTTCCCTGCGAGTTTCTCTTTCTAAAGTCAAACAACAATTTCATTAATGGTAATGCTTAAAGTAGAGCCATGTTCATTG
This sequence comes from Phaseolus vulgaris, assembly GCF_051622355.1. NCBI lineage: Eukaryota > Viridiplantae > Streptophyta > Magnoliopsida > Fabales > Fabaceae > Phaseolus > Phaseolus vulgaris. The sequence goes on from NC_143500.1 coordinate 14,917,194, forward strand.
GAATGGAAAGAAATTTTGTTTGCACAGTTTAAAAGTTAAGATTTTTTTATATTGTTAATGTTTACTTTTATACGTTTTCGAACTCAATATGGTTTCTCATTCATTCAAAATTGCACAACTCAGTCTTATTTATAGTTTATCTTCTTTTTCTGACACTCTTACGCTTAGAGTATGTATTTTACTAAAACTGTATTCGACCTTTTTAAATTTTGATTCTTTCAAAAATGTTTTCTTTTTCATGAACCTTAAGTGATGGACTTTTTGTTTTTATGTATATTTGGTATAAATTAATCATCAATTATTTTTCATGATCTTTAATTTTTGTACTTTTTTCTGTTATGGACATTTTTTAACTAAAGTCATGTTTTTGCTTAGGTAAAACTATTTCCAATTGCAAAATTGAAATGGTTTCTTTTTCTGACAATACTTCCATTATGTTTTCTTACTATTCGTAGGTTTTTTTTCTTTTTCAAAATAATTAAGTAGCACATCTTCTATATATATATATATTGGTACGTTCTTTGTTTCACATTGCAAAATAGAATACAAGAAGATTCAGGTGGGAACATGGAGGTAACCTTTTGTCAGCATGCATTGTTATGGGTTGCTTTTGAGAAGCAAACTGTGGCCGTGCTTTTTGTTTGGACATAGTTGCTATGGCGGAGATCACCCTATCAATAACTGTTAAGTGATTAACTTTGTAATAGTTCTTCTATGTTGAACCTATGCAGCTCTCTTTTGATGCGGGGCAAGGGTTTCTAAATAACTTAAGTTCTTTGTTTAGTTTTATCTTTGCTCTGGTTATTTGCTTGCTTAAGCTATGAGTGGTTTTGTATACGGGTTGGGACACCCCTCAAGTGTCCCATTTTATTCTATTTATTCATTGCTGATTGTGCATTTTCCTTTTACTTAATTTCTTAAAAAGTCACCCTTACAATGTCTTTGTTAAGAAAAAATACAAATTCCATCAAAGATGTGAATCAAAAAAATGAAAATTGGATCCTGATAGCAAGGATCATTCGTTTGTGGTTTGTGTCGAACTTCAAGAAAACCAAGTTTCCATTCTCAATGGAAATGGTCATACAAGATAAGGAGGTAAACTATTTTATCATTTATTTTCTTATTGTTTTCTACAAAAGTTTAATATAAATTGTTGTAATCATAGTTAATCTTTGTTGTTCTCTTTCAGGGTGATAAAATTCATGTTTATATTAGAAGAACACTAATTTATAAATTTCAAAACGATATTTTTTAGGATAAGGTTTATTCCTTCAATTTTTTTAGTGTGGCTACTAATTCAAGATCTTATAAAACAACCTGTCACCAATACAAAAGTAATTTTCCAGTTTGGAACTAAGCTAATCTGTGTAGGTAATGATTTGGTATCATGTGCAATACCTCAATATCTATGTTAAAAGCCCCTGATTTTGATATTGACTACTCAGTGGGTAAGTTTACTTAATATGGTTTGAGTTCAACATATTTGTTTCCATATGTGCTTACATAATTTTGTTTTTCCTGATATTATTGGAATACTGACCGGTGTAGGCACTAAAAGAGAGCTTAATAGAACAGGCTCATCAACTAAGTTAAATGTCATCTCCATTGAAGCTTATGGGTAAGCTAATATTTGGTAGTACAACCAATCCAAAATGTGTGTTCTTACAATTTTAGTTTTAATTTACAACAACTTGAACATGGAGTGTACCTTATTTGGGAACTATTTTGATCAGTTGAATGCAGTTTTGTCATCAAGAGAGCTGCAACATGTGGTCATCGGTGTGCAGTTTGTTAAAGTAAAGATTTTCCAGGTTCTGTGAACTCATGAAACTGTAAATTGTTTTTTTTATTATTATTGTATTTAGATGATTTTTATAATAACATAATGCATTTTATTTCACTGTAGACAAGATTTGTCTACAAAATTGCTTGCACTGTACGAAAATAATATATAACATATAGTCTAAAGAGGAAATCGAATTTAAGGAAATGTTAGTTTAATACATACTTTGTCATTCAATACTTCAAATTTATGACACCTTGTAAGAAAGTATGACTTTAAACTAGAGGGGGGTGAATGCTCTAAAGAGGGTTTTCGCAAACTTTTTAGTCTAGAATGAAATTCCTTTGAGAAAACTTGAATCAGAATTTAGTTTTCCAAAAACACAGAGCAATTTAGCATAGCACCAGAAAAACAATCGGTTGTTTTGCAGAAACAATCGGTTGTTTATACCAGTTAACAAATATAAACTGAAATTAAAGAGTTCAAGGGATAGAGAGATTGTACACACAGAGTTATATTGGTTCACTCTTAACCAAGAGCTACATCCAGTATTCCCAGAAACCACTGGGGAATCCACTAAGCAATCAACCCTAGATTACTTACAACACCACCAAAGAAGTGACCTTGATCCCCTCAAGACACACACTTCCTTTGGCTCAGCACAAACACCATTAAGAATGATGATCTTGACAACCTCAAGAACACACAACACTTCTTAGCTTCACACAGTACAAAAGGATTACACTTGTTACAGAAAGATCTTAAATCAATACAAGATGAAAATCCTATTCCACACTCTCTTGATCCAAGCAATCTCAAAGCAAACTTCAACTCTTCAAAAGCAAAATCAGTGAAAAACTCAAATCTGTTTTTCTTTGATTAAATCTCTTTTCTTTTTTGTTACACAAACATAACAAACTATTTATTGCTTTCAAAGACTGGTCAAAGCATTTAAAACTGGAGCGTAATCAATATAAAATCATTTAATGCTCAGTCAAAGCACACAACAGTTTTCTGTTATGGTCCCAAAACAAACAATCGGTTGAATACTCGAATCAATCGGTTGTTTTGGTTTGGTAACAAGTCAACCATAAAAAAAAAATTCAACCTTTCTAAAAACACCTAAGTATAAAACAATCGGTTGTTTCGACAAAACAACAGGTTGTTTTTCACTTAGTTTGAAAAACACTTTCAATTAAAAGGTTTAAGAATGCTTAAGATTTGGATTCAATCAAGAGTGGATTTACACAGAAAATCTACCCCAGATCCTATTCTAAAACACCTCTGCAACAGCAAGCACAACCAACCTTCCATCAAACTTCAAAGCGTTTGGATTCTTCAAAGCTTGAACACACTTGATCCAACAATCTCCCCCTATTTGATGAAGACAAATCCCTGGTTGCTTGTGTTGGATGTGATTGAATCTAAAGCAGTTCCTGCAAGACAAAGTTTAAGCAAAGCACAATATCTCTGATAGAAGGTAGAGCAAAAATAGAAACAGTATATCAGCAACATTAAAACCAGCAGAAATAAGGCTTACTTAAACACTCATACACAACATAGAGTTTGCAGAAATATAAAAGATAATGAAAGACAACACAACATAAAATCTCCCACTATTTGTCTTCACAAATAGACAAAAAGAAGAGATAAAAACATAATTGTTCCAAATTATACAGAATTGAAAAACAGAAGCACTTAAACTGATACAAGACCAAAAACAATCGGTTGTTTCGTGAATTCAATCATTTGTTTTTCCTTTAATCATCATTGCCATACTGGAGTTCGAAAATCTGATTCTGAAAGGCTTCTATCTGTTCATCCAAGGTCATAAATCGTGTACCCATGCTGTTGAACCTGTTGTCTATACTCTGGAAGTTGCTTAGACACAAATCATGAAGATTTCTTTGGTTCTCGGCAAAACCATCAAGTCTATTTACCATGTATCTTTAAAAAGAAGACATGGATGGCATTTCATCTCCTTGATTTCTTGCACTGGTTCCAACACCTAGATTGATTTCAGGTTTTTCTGCATGGTGAAAATCCATGTCAGCAGCTGCAGCACTTGATGAAACACCATGATCTCCTTCTTTGCTCACCCATTTCCCATTTATTTTGGTGAATCCCTTCTTGTAAGAGAGCCATTGTTCATCTCTTGTGTTGACTAAACCAGCTCAGATGCCTCATCCTCAAGATTCACTTCAAAAAAGAGCAAGAATTTAGAGATTAAAATAGCATAGGGATAGTGATAATCACTTAACCTCATGGCTTTTTGCATGTGTTCTTTGATGATGTGGATCCAGTTGATCTTGATCTTCTTCATGATGCAGTAGATGTACACAAGGTCTTCTTCTGTTAGGACAGAAAGCTTGCTCCCCCTTGGAGTAAGAATCCAAGTTACAATAAGAGCAAGCACCCTTTCATCTAGCTTTAAGCCTCCAACCGAACAAGTTCTCACTTCGGCATTTTGATTCTTCAAGCAACTCTTGTAGTATTGGACTTTGTTAAAATCCTCCACTACTCCAAGATTTCCCTTATTGATTCTTAGTCCATCATATTTCAGACCAGCAACAACAGTCCACACATCATAAGTGATCTCCATGTCAACTCCCTTCACATGAGAAACAAGGTTGTTTCCCTTAAACTTGAGATTGGTGTAGAATACCCGGATTAAATCAGGGTATATGTTTCCCTTCATCTCCAAGAGCCTTCTTAGAGATTGATCTTTGAGCAACTTCCTCACATTATCTAGCTTTTGGCTTTTCAGCTAATCAAGGGAAACAACTTTGGGATTGTTGATCACCTTTGTGCTAGTTTCAAACCTATACCTTTCAATGAGCTCATTGTCTCCAGAAAACCAACCTCTAATCTCCCTCCAGACCTCACAACTCTGGTTTTGACCCTCTTTGATATAGGAGGAGTTGATTCCATGACAGCAGAAAAAAGGGGCAAAGAAGACTCACACAAGGAGAGTAAGAGATGTTGCAAGAGATGGCTCAATTGATTGTTCTTGTGAGAGAGACCAACTGCAACAAAATTTAAAGAAACACATAACCAAACTGCATTCACTAATGTGAGTGAGTTTTAGTTTTTCATAGAGAAGAGACTTGACCAAGACCTGCACAGAAAACGTCAGAAAAAGCAGAAAATCACATGGTCATCACATGTGATCTTTGACTAGTCATAAAGGCTCTTAAATTTTCAAGATTTTGGTATATATTCCTTTATGACATGTTGTAACTTCCTCCAGAAGGTGATCAGCTTTCAACACTGCTTTATTGACTAAGGATTCTTTCATAATTGAGATCTGCAACATACAGAATTCAAAAAAGAATTAAATCCATTCTTTCACAGTGCTGTCAGAGAGGAAACAATTGATTGTTTCGAAAAAACAATCGGTTGTTTTTCTGCAACAGCAAAACAGATTTTGACTTTTAAGAATTTGCAGATAGAATTCAGTGTGAATGAAATTAAGCATTTAACCAGATATATTAAGCATGAATATGAATTTTAAAAGGAATTAAAGATAGAGATAAGGAAGGTCTTATCCTTTATGATGTTCCTTCAATGAGTCATATGCCTTTTGATCAAGAAGCCTCTTTTGACTATTAAGTACCTTGGATTGATACATAACATTGATTCAGCTTCAATGTTGATCTTTTCCTTCAAAGAACCTGATCAGATGACTCAGTGTCTCATGTTTCTCTAGATTCCCTGCATAAACATGAATTCAAGCAACAAGGTTTGGTCCCCTTACAAATCTGGGTCCATTTGGTTTCCTTTTATCATTTGAAACCTCACAACCTTTGGGAATCCATTTCATAAAGCCTCCAGGAACAAAAAATTTCCTTATTTTGTAGAATCTAACAAAATGCCTTTCTTCATGCAATAAAAGCATGTAACAACCGGTTGTTTTGACTTAACAATCGATTGTTTTACTGGCTGTTTTGGAAAATTCTTTGAAAACTTATCTTGCTTGTTTTGTGGATTAAAACCTAATCCAGCTCTTCCAAAAACACAGTTTTGAGATGCTAAGACATTCTCAAAGTTGGACTTTCCTTTTGAAAGCTTATCCACAGTACTCACAACATAATGCACTTTCCTTTCAAGATTTTCACAAATGAGAGTGTCACACTTGCAAGAAGAGTTTTAGCAATGAGTTTCTAGATTTTCAAAATCACTTTTTGTTTTTCCAACTCTTCTTCAAGTGCCTTAACTCTCTTTTCAAGCCAGCTGTTAAGCTCTTTCAATCGGTTGTTTGAAAGAATCAATCTATTAGCTTCATCATGTGTTTCTTCAAAAGCTTCAAGCAATTCACTATAATTTTCAACATTTAGAGAAGCACATAAACTTACATCACTTGAACTGCAAGACTCATCATCCCCTTCTGCAATCAAGCATATGTTTGCCTTTTCTTCTTCACTTGATGATGAGCTTGATGAGGAGACTTCATTCTTATCCCAACCTATGTAGGCCCTTTTTGACTTTCCCTTCTTTTCTTTGTAGCTTGACTTCTTCTCCTTGCTTTATTTATTTGGGAAATCTGCCTTTATGTGCCCTTGGTCACCACAACCAAAACAAGTATAGTTATTGGAATTAAAATCATTGGATTTTTTTGTTTCCATACCTTTCTTTGTTGGTGTCTTTGTTGCGATTCCTTTTCAAGAATTTGCTAAACTTTCTAGATAGCAAACTAAGGTTCTCTTAATCACTTTCATCACTGGATTCTTGCTTGTTTTTGTGCTTGACAGCTTTTAAGGCAATACTCCTTACATGCTTGTCTTCACTTTCTTGAACATTGAGTCTATTAATCTCCAACTCATGTTCCCTAAGCTTGCCAAACAAAGAAGCCATACTTAATGATGTTAGATCTTTTGATTCAGATATAGCAGTTACCTTAGGTTGCCATGACCTATCAAGACATTTGACGATCTTGATGTTTAGATCTTCTTTCTCAAAGGTTTTCTCAAGGCTCATGAGGTGATTGATGATGTAAGTGAACCTCTTCTGGACTTCAGCAATGGTCTCACCCTTGAGCATTCAGAACATTTCATACTCTTGGATTAGAGTATGTTTTCTGGCTCTTTTCACCTCATTGGTACCTTCATGAGTTACCTCCAAGGTGTCCCACATTTCCTTTGCTGATTTGCATTGAGAGACCCTGAAAAATTCATCCGAATTCAAGGCAGAAGTTATTATGTTTTTAGCAATGCAATCAAATTTGTCCTTCTTACTTTCAGAATCAGTCCATTGAGACCAAGGTTTTTCAATGGAAGATCCATCGTTTTCAAATTTTGGAACAAAGGGACCATTTTCAATTGCATCCCAAATACCTTTGTCAAGTGATTCCACAAAGATTTTCATTTTGACTTTCCAAAATTGGTAGTTCAAACCTCAAAACAGAGGTGGTCTGTTGATTGAAGCACCTTCCCCAGAAGGTAGTCTATCAGCCATATAAAAACAGTTTTAGGATCACACTTGAATAAATTTCAAGAACCAAGCTCTTGACGCCAATTGTAAGAAAGTATGGCTTTAAACTAGAGGGGGTGAATGGTTTAAAGAGGGTTTTCACAAACTTTTTAGTCTAGAATGAAATTCCTTTGAGAAAACTTGAATCAGAATTCAGTTTGCCAAAAAATACAAAGCAATTTAGCACAACACCGGAAAAAAAATCGCTTGTTTCGTTGAAACAATCGTCTGTTTATATCAGTTAACAAATATAAACTGAAATTAAAGAGTTCAAGGGATAGAGAGATTGTACACACAGAGTTATACTGGTTCACTCTTAACCAAGAGCTACATCCAGTCTTCCCAGAAACCACTGGGGAATCCACTAAGCAATCAACCCTATATTACTTACAACACCACCAAAGAAGTGACCTTGATCCCCTCAAGACACACACTTCCTTTGGCTCAGCACAAACACCACTAAGAATGATGATCTTGACAACCTCAAGAACACACAACACTTCTTAGCTTCACACAGTACAAAAGGATTACACTTGTTACAGAAAGATCTTAAATCAATACAAGATGAAAATCCTATTCCACACTCTCTTGATCCAAGCAATCTCAAAGCAAACTTCAACTCTTCAAAAGCAAAATCAGTGAAAAACTCAAATCTATTTTTCTTTGATTAAATCTCTTTTCTTTTTTGTTACACAAACATAACAAACTATTTATTGCTTTCAAAGACTGGTCAAAGCATTTAAAACTGGAGCGTAATCAATATAAAATCATTTAATGCTCAGTCAAAGCACACAACAGTTTTCTGTTATGGTCCCAAAACAAACAATCAGTTGAATACTCGAATCAATCGGTTGTTTTGGTTTGGCAACAAGTCAACCATCAAAAAAAAAATTCAACCTTTCTAAAAACACCTAAGTATAAAACAATCGGTTGTTTCGACAAAACAACAGGTTGTTTTTCACTTAGTTTGAAAAACACTTTCAATTAAAAGGTTTAAGAATGCTTAAGCTTTGGATTCAATCAAGAGTGGATTTACACAGAAAGTCTACCCTAGATCCTATTCTAAAACACCTCTGCAACAGCAAGTACAACTAGCCTTCCATCAAACTTCAAAGGGTTTGGATTCTTCAAAGCTTGAACACACTTGATTCAACAATCTCCCCCTATTTGGTGAAGCCAAATCCTTGGTTGCTTGTGTTGGATTTGATTGAATCTGGAGCAGTTCCTGCAAAACAAAGTTTAAGCAATGCACAATATCTCTGATAGAAGATTAGAGCAGAAGAACAAAAACAACATATCAGTAGCATTAAAAACCAGTCTATCAGTACAAAAAACAGCAGAAATAAAGCTCACTTAAACACAACATCACAACATAGAGTTTTGCATAAAATAAAAAATAATAAAAGACAACACAACATAAAATCTCCCCCTATTTGTCTTTACAAATCGACAATAAGAAGAGATAAAAAGACAATTGTTCCAGATTATACAAAAATTTAAAACAAAAGCTCTTAAATTGAAACAGGGCCAAAAACAATCTATTGTTTCGTGAATCCAACCGATTGTTTTTCCTTTAAACATCCTTGCCATACTGGAGTTCAAAGATCTGATTTTGAACAGCTTCAATTTGTTCATCCAAGGTCATAAACCGAGTATCCATGCTGTTGAATTTGTTGTCTATACTCTGGAAGTTGCTCACACATAAATCATGGAGATTTATTTGATTCTCAGCAAAGCCATCAAGCCTATTTACCATGTATCTTTCAAAAGAATACATGGATGGCATTTCATCTCCTTGATCTCCTGCACTGGTTCCAGCACCAAAATTTGTTGCAGGCTGTTCTTCATGGTGAATATCCATCTCAGCATCTTGATCTTCTTCATCAAAATCAGCAGCTGCAGCACTTGATGAACCACCTTGATCACCATCGTTGCTCACCCATTTTCCATTTATTTTGGTGAATCCCATCTTTCTTAGAGAGCCATTGTCCATTTCTTGTATTGACTTAACCAGCTCAGATGACTCATTTTCAAGATTCACTTCAAAATAGAGCAAGAATTTAGAGATTAAAACAACATAGGGATAGTGGTAATCACTTAACCTCATGGCTTTTTGCATGTGTTCTTTAATGATGTGGATCTAGTTGATCTTGATCTTTTTCATGATGCAGTAGATGTATACAAGGTCTTCTTCTGTTAAGACAGAATGGTTGCTCCCCCTTGGAGTAAGAATCCAAGTTACAATAAGAGCAAACACCCTTTCATCCAGCTTTAAGCCTCTAACCAAACAAGTTCTCACTTGGGCTTGTTGATTCTTCAAGCAATTCTTGTAGTATTGGACTTTGTTAAAATCCTCCACTACTCCAAGATTTCCCTTGTTGATCCTTAGACCAGCATATTTCAGACCAGCTACAGTAGTTCACACATCATGAGTGATCTCCATGTCAACACCCTTCACATGAGAAACAAGATTGTTTCCCTCAAACTTGAGATTGGTGTAGAATACCCGAATCAAATCATGGTATATGTTTCCCTTCATCTACAATAACCTTCTTAGCAGCTGGTCCTTGAGAAGCTTCCTCACATTGTCTAGCTTTTGGCTTTTCAGCCAATCAAAGGAAACAACTTTGGGGTTTTTGATCACCTTTGTGCTAGTTTCAAAACGATACTTTTCAATGAGCTCATTGTCACCTGAAAACCAGCCCCATAGTATCCCTCCAGACCTCACTGCTCTTTTTTTTATCCTCTTTGATGTAGGAGGAGTGGATTCCATGATAGCAGAAAATGAGGCAAAGAAGACTCACACAAGGAGAGCAAGAGATGTTGCAAGAGATGAATCAATTGATTGTTCTGGTGAGAGAGAACAGCTGCACCAGAATTTAAAGAGAAACTGAATCAAACTACATTCAATTGAAGTGAGTGGGTTTTAGTCTTCAAAGAGAAAAGACTTGACCAAGACCTGCACTGAAAACGTCAGAAAAAGCAGAAAATCACATGGTCATCACATCTGATCTTTGACTAGTCATAAAGGCTCTTAAATTTTCAAGATTTTGGAATATATTCCTTTATGACATGTTGTAACTTCCTCCAGAATATGATCAGGCTTTCAACACAGCTTTATTGACTCAGGATTCTTTCATAATTGAGATCTGCAACAGATTGAATTTTAAAAAGAATTAAATCCATTCTTTCACAGTGCTGTCAAAGAGAAAACAATTGGTTGTTTCGTGGAAACAATCGGTTGTTTTTCTGCAGCAGTATAACAAATTTTGAATTATTAAGAATGAGCAGATAAGATTTAATGTATATGTAATTGAACATTTAACAACATTTAAGCATGAGTTTGAATTTAAAAAGAATTAAAGATAGAGATAAGGAAGGTCTTATCCTTTATGAAGTTTCTTCAATGAGTCATTTGTTTGTGATCAAGAAGCCTCTTTTGACTTATGGAGAGACATGGACTGGTACATAACATTGATTCAGCTCCAATGTTAATCTTTTCCTTCCAAGAACCTGATCAGATGACTCAGTGCCTCATGTTCTTCTAGACTCCCTGCACAAACATGAATTCAAGCAACAAGGTTTGGTCCCCTTACAAATGTGGGTCCATTTGGTTTATATTTATCATTTGAAACCTCACAACCTTTGGGAATCCATTTCATAAAGCCTCTGGGAACAGAAAATTTCCTTATTTTGCAGAATCTAACAGAATGGCCTTTCTTCATGCAATAAAAGCATGTAACAACCGGTTGTTTCGACTTAACAATCGGTTGTTTTGAAAAATTATCTTGCTTGTTTTGTGGATTAAAACCTAATCCAGCTCTTCCAAAAACACAGTTTTGAGATGCCAAGACATTCTCAAAGTTGGATTTTCCTTTTGAAAGCTTATCCACAGTACTAATAAGATAATGTACTTTCTTTTCAAGATTTTCACAATTTTCACAAATGAGAGTGTCACACTTGCAAGAAGGGTTTTTGCAATGAGTTTTCAGATTTTCAAAATCACTTTTTGATTTTTCCAGCTCTTCTTCAAGTGCCTTAACTCTCTTTTCAAGCCAGCTGTTAAGCCCTTTTAATCGGTTGTTTGAAAGAACCAATCGGTTAGCTTCATCATGTGTTTCTTTAAAAGCTTCAAGCAATTTACTATAAATTTCAGCATTTAGAGAAGAACATGAACTAACTTCACTTGAGCTACATGACTCATCATCTCCTTCTGCAATCAAGCATATATTTGCCTTTTCTTCTTCACTTGATGAGGAGACTTCATTCTCATCCCAAGCTATGTAGGCCCCTTTTGACTTTCCTTTCTTTTCTTTGTAGCTTGACTTCTTCTCCTTGCTTTCTTTATTTAGGCAATCTGCCTTTATGTGCCCTTGCTCACCACAACCAAAACAAGTATAGTTATTGGAATTAAAATCATTGGAATTTTTGTATCCATACCTTTCTTTGTTGATGTCTGTGTTGCGGTTCCTTTCCAAGAATTTTCTAAACTTTCTAGATAGCAAGCTAAGTTTCTCTTCATCACTTTCATCACTGGATTCTTGCTTGCTTCTGTGCTTGACAGCTTTTAAGGCAATGCTCCTCACATGCTTGTCTTCACTTTCTTGAACATTGAGTCTACTCATCTCCAACTCATGTTGCCTAAGCTTTCCAAACAAAGAAGTCATACTCAACGATGTTAGATCTTTTGATTCAGATATAGCAGTTACCTTAGGTTGCCAAGATCTATCAAGACATTTTTGAGGATCTTGATGTTTAGCTCTTCTTTTTCAAAGGTTTTCTCAAGGCTCATGAGGTGGTTGATGATGTGAGTGAACCTCTTTTGAACTTCAGCAATAGTCTCATCCTTGAGCATTCTAAACATTTCATACTCTTGAATTAGAGTATGCTTTCTGGCTCTTTTCACCTCATTGGTACCTTCATGAGTTACCTCCAAGGTGTCCCACATCTCCTTTGCTGATTTGCATTGAGAGACCCTGAAAAATTCATCTGAATTCAAGGCAGAAGTTTTTATGCTTTTAGCAATGCAATCAAATTTGGCCTTCTTGCTTTCAGAATCAGTCCATTGAGACCAAGATTTTTCAATGGAAGATCCATCTTTTTCAAATTTTGGAACAAAGGGCCCTTTTCAATTGCATCCCAAATTCCTTTGTCAAGGGATTCCACAAAGGTTTTCATTATGACTTTCCAAAATTGGTAGTTCAAACCACAAAACAGAGGTGGTCTGTTAATTGAAGCAACCTCCCCAAAGAATAATCTATCAGCCATATAAAAACAGTTTTAGGATCACACTTGAATAAATTTCAAGAACCAAGCTCTTGATGCCAATTGTTAGAATGTATGGCTTTAAACTAGAGGGGGGGTGAATAGTTTAAAGAGGGTTTTTGCAAACTTTTTAGTCTAGAATGAAATTCCTTTGAGAAAACTTGATTCAGAACTCAGTTTGGCAAAAACACAAAGCAATGTAGCACAACACCAGAAAAAGAATGGGTTGTTTCACATAAACAATCGGTTGTTTATACCAGTTAAAACATACAAACTGAAATTAAAGAGTTTAAGGGAAAGAGAGATTGCACACACAGTTTATACTGGTTCACTCTTAAACCAAGAGCTACATCCAGTCTTCCCAGAAACCATTGGGAGAATCCACTAAGCAATCAAACCTAGATTACTTACACACACCACCAAAGAAGTGACCTTGATCCCCTCAAGACGCACACTTCCTTTGGCTCAGCACATACACCACCAAGAATGCTGATCTTGACAACCTCAATTGCACACAACACTTTTTGGCCTATCACACCAGAATTTACACAAAGTACAGAAGGATTACACTTGTTATAGAATGATCTGAAATCAATACAGGATGAAATCCTATTCCACTCTCTCTTTGATCAAAGCAATCTTTAAGTCTTGAAAAGAAAAAATAGTGAAAAACTCAAATATGTTTTTCTATGATTAAATCTCAGTTGTTGTTTGTGACAAAAGCTGAACAAACATTTTATAGCTTTAAAAGATTGGTAAAGCATTTATAACAGAAGCGCATTCAGTTATAAAATCATTTAAAGCTTAGTCAACACTCAAAACAGTTTTATGTTATGGTTTGAAAACAAACAATTGGTTGAATGTGCGAATCAATCGGTTGTTTTGGTTTGACAGCAAGTCAACCATCAAAAACAGTTTTCAACCTTTCTCAAAACACCTAAGTATTAAACAATCGGTTGTTTCGACAAAACAACAGGTTGTTTTTCACTTAGTTTGAAAAACACTTTCAATTCAAAAGGTTTGAAAATACTTAAGCTTTGGATTCAATCAATAGTGGATTTACACAGATAATCTATCCCAGATCCTATTCTAGAACACCTCAGCAACAACAAGTACATCCAGCCTTCCATGAAACTTAAAGAATTTGGATTCTTCAAAGCTTGAAAACACTTGATTCAACATCTCTATCACTTTCACTAGAATGATGAGAATGAGAAGACATGGTTAAAGTTATGTGTTAAAAGGAATTTACCAAAAGAAAGATAAGTGGAGTAATGTAGGTAGATTCCCTGGATTACTTAAGTACCAAGCTTTTCCTAGCCAGATTCTATCCTTCAAGACTTTCACAAACCTTTCTCTAAGTAATTCACTTAGAGCACAATCAAGAATGAAAACACAATTTAATGCAATCAAACAAATACAAAGCAATAAAAACACTTAATAGAAAAAATTGCTATCTAGAAAAGCTTGTAAACTAGGCATTTCCTAAGGTGAGGCTTCTTGGCTCTTTGAACCTTGAAGACACACTCATCGTCTAATGTGTAATTAATCCACTAATTATTCAAGGTTTTGCAAATTACAACTCAAAGAAAATTGAATTGACAAAATTTAGAAATTCCTATTCTATGCAATCCTTCTTTTCTTTTTGGCAGTCCTTCTTTGTGTAAGTGTTTTAGCTCACTTGTTGTTGTCCTCTTGCTCAACCTCTCAAGGATATTCAACTTTAAGAATTCAAATCAGCATCTACTAAGTAATAAAACTCTCACCAAAGATGTTAGCTCCAAACATAACAATGCACCTTTGAATTACTTATCCACCAAGAAATGAGATCAACAAAAGTTAAAGCAACAAAAATCAATTTGAAATTGGAATACAGCAAAAGGAGTTGATATATGACAACTTGAAAGAGCAATTGAACAAAAATTCACAATCAAACAAAATAAGGTACACAACAAAACGATAGCACACAAATTAACCTAATGAATGGTACTAGAATTGGATTAATAAAACCAAAACACTACTACTGGAATTTTGAGGTTTCAAATGCGTGACTTAAAAAATTTATGTTGAGCTGGATCTTTTAAATTTTAATTTTAATTTTAAACCACAGACAGCTCAAGATCTTAACTAACTTTTGGTGTTGGAATCATGCTAAAAGAGTGTATCAATTAAATATGATAAAATTTTCAAATCTGATGCCACTTCACCATTTTTTTTGCACCATAATTGCACACTGTTTGAATTTGATTTATCATTTTTTTTCTATTTCGAGTTTTGCTTCAATTTTTTTTGCACTTTTCTTCTAACACCTCAATCTGTTTAGATCCAGAATTTCATATTTTTTCTCCAACTAATTTTAATTTCATAAACAGAAACAGCCTACATAGAATATAGAATCCTAAACAGAAACAGCCTACATAGAATATAGAATCCTAATCTGGAATTAAAAACAATTTTAAGAAACTTTAAAAACACAATAGAGTTGATGCATAGGAACTTGTGTGGATCTAGCACACAAGTATGAACTCAAATCTAAAAATTAAAATGCACCAAAGGATCAAACACAAAATTATAAATCTGGACTCAAAATTAAAATCAATGAACCAAAATTATCAAGAAAAGTACTACATAGAAGTGGTGGCAATTTAGGATGCACATGACTTGACAAAACATATATGGATTCAAAAATTAAAATGACTCAAACACAACAATATGAACCAATTAAAATTGCAAGAAAGACTCAAATCTAGCAAAATTAAAACAGCAACACCAAAATTCAAAGGAATCCTACACAAAATTGACATTAGAAGCTCAAACAATTTGAACACATTACACCGATTGGATTTATCCAAACATTATCTAAATTAAAATTAAAATGCAAAAATAGCAAGACATTCAAGGATACAAGATGAACAACACGAAATCATGAAGAACAACACAAAATTAAAATGAAAAGAAAAAGGCACACTTACCTCTTGAAGAACCTAGGCTCAT
The DNA here is from genome assembly GCF_051622355.1 of Phaseolus vulgaris. Taxonomy (NCBI): domain Eukaryota; kingdom Viridiplantae; phylum Streptophyta; class Magnoliopsida; order Fabales; family Fabaceae; genus Phaseolus; species Phaseolus vulgaris. The sequence goes on from NC_143500.1 coordinate 14,932,705, forward strand.
GATACCACTTGATGGAGTATGCCTTAATTCGATTGAAGTTTTTCTTGGAGGAGCGGCGAAAGCTTCACGGATTGCTATGGACAAGGATAGAGAGCTGGATTCCTTGAAGGTGCATGCTAGGTGTGGAGAGTGAATGGTGAGTTCATCTCACTTGAAATAGGTGAAGAATGAAGACTAAAATGTCTATCCTAGGGAGGTAGGAGACAAAGAGCAAAATTGGCACAATTTTGGCAGCAATTCACTCTAGATTAAATCTTGCAAAATGAGAGCCAAGCACCTCCTTTTATAGCATTGGAGGGCCGAAATTGGAATAGCCAAATACAAGTGAAATGAAAACTAAATTCAAATGGAAATTGCATTTTGAATTTGGCGCCTAATTGGACGTTACCACGTGGAGCATGTGATGGAAAGTTTTTAGCACATGTAATATGTGCACTCTTCTCCATGGCTTACTCATAACCGACCTTGGTTAAATTAGGTGTTCAAGGAACCCTAATTTAACCTAGGTTGGTTTTTAGGTACCAAATTTCATCTAAGGACAAATAACAAATAAAATTTCTTATTCTACTCTGACAAAAAATAAATTCTAATCTACACTAGAGTTATGGCATTTTAAACATGTACAAGAAGGTTTCCCTGCTATCAATAGTAGTATTCCAATTTTCTTGAATCTTCTTGGCCATGGCTCTAATGGTAGGCCCGGATCTTCTCTTCGTTGGGCTTGCATTTGGACTTGTCCTTGGGCCTCTTCCATCAACTTTCGTGGCCTATTGTCACGACCAGACCACCGAGCTGGCCTGCTTGACACAGGTGCCAATGTCCGATCACCGAACATTGTGTTGAAGATGGTTGCTGCCCCTTCAAGATTGTGTTTGATGAAGACTTATATGTAGTGTTTGATAAAGACTTGCATGTACTTTTCATGTATTTTTGCTTTGCTTTAAGTATGTCTTAGTTAGTGCTTAGAGGTTGTCTAAGAGTGGGCTTTTTGCTGAGTAACTCACCTCATAACCACTGGCCATGTGATAAGAACAAGCATAAGTTTTCTTAAACTGTTTTTCACATGTTTTACACAAAGACACGTTTACTGCATAAAAATAAATCTGTTCTTTTCTAAATAAACAGATTCATTTTTTCACTGATGCCTTGGCTAAAGTCTTGTAAAACTTAGATTTTGTGCATCAGGTGTTTTGACTAAGTCTTCTTCTTTTCAAAACGACTGAGTTTTAAATTGTTAAAACTTTCTCTGTTTTCGGTTTGAAAAATAAATCTGTTCATCTGTAAATGAATAGATTATTTTTGCCTCTGGTGCCATGTCAAGCTTAAACGTTTTTCAGTTTTATCTCAGCACCAGAATGGTTGACTAAGTCTCCTCACTTAACAGATTCTCTAACTGCATTTGAAAATAAATCAGTTTATTTTATTTTCAATCTGTTCATTTTATAACAGCTTTAACTGTTTTTCAAAATTCTGTTATAAGCTGGCTTTCTATAAAATGCAAATTTGTTTCTGAGCTTAACAACGATTCAAACAGTTCATACATTTGCAAAAAACAAGTTTTGACAGCAGAGAGTTAAGTGTTTTCAAAGGATTAGCATTTGTTCTTCAAAGATTTCAAAAATCACAAAGTGCTTGTTCTTGGTTTGGTTCCAAAAGCTTGGTGTGAGGTGCAGCTACTGTTCTAGCAATCTTGCCTACTGGTTTAAGGCAGATCTGTGTATCCTCAATCAGGTGTAGTCGTTTCACATCTCTATCTTGTAATAGTTTGGTTGAACACTCTTCTTGATAGGTGTTCTTGAAGAGTGGGTGTGTGTGTATGCTGAAATAGGTTTTTTCAGCAAGAGTACCTAAGTTCTTGTAGGTTTCAAGAACAGTGGGAATTGTACTTGGTTGTACTGTGTGTTAGTGATTTCCACCTGTTGTTGGTGAAGACTGGATGTAGCTCAGGTTGAGTGAACCAGTATAACTGCTTGTGTTCATTCTCTCTCACTCTCTGCAATTTCGTTTCTGCATAATTGATAAAACAGCAAAGAAATAAATCTGTTCAATTGAAAATAAATCTGTTCTTTCTGGGCACTGTGCATACTGTTCTTGATTTCTGAAAAAGTTGTTTGAATCTGATAAAAACATATATAATCTGCTAAAAGCCATTGGAACAGATTGACTGTGATAGGTTGCTCAAGAAACTGTCAATGCTATTAATTGAACCTTAAACAATTGCTTAAAGTTAAAGCTTGTTATTCTGTGATTCATTGTTCTTAATTTCTGGAAAATTGCTTGACATCAAGAAGAACACTCATAGTCTGTTAAAAGCCACTGGAACAGCTTGTTTGCAAAGGTCACTCAATTAATTAGCATGCTATCAATTGAACCTTAATTACTTGCTTGAAATTGAAGCTTGCTGTTTTGTGTTTCACTGTTTTTCAAATCTGATATTTGTGTGTGCTGCTGGAAATTCTCACTGCATAATCTTGTGATTAACCTTGCTGAATTAAAAGCTTTTCAAACAAAAACAGTGCTGAAATAAATCTGTTCATTTTCACATAAATCGATTTATTTTCTGTAAAACTGTATTAAACACTGTTTCTGCGAGAAAGTTTTAAAAGGTCAATTCACCCCCCCCTCTTGAACTTTGGCACTATTAAACCCAACAATTGGTATCAAGAGCTAGGACTTGTATTTTAATCAAGTTTGTTTGTAATAATGTCTGAGTTCAATGTGCTTTTTGCTGAAGGTTCTGCTGTTAATAGACCACCTATGTTTAATGGAATGAATTATGCATTTTGGAAAGTTAGAATGAGAATTTTTATGGAATCCATTGATGCATTAATTTGGGAAGCTGTGGTCAATGGACCTTATGTGCCAATGCAGGTTGTCAAGGATGAACAAGTGGAAAAGCCAAGATCAGAATGGAATGAGACCGAAAGGAGGAAGGCTCAACATGATCTTGTGGCCAAGAACATCATAACCTCTACATTGACAATGGATGAGTTCTTCAGGATATCCCAATGTAAATCAGCTAAGGAGATGTGGGAAGTCTTAGAAGTGACTCATGAAGGTACTGAAGATGTGAAAAGGTCAAGGAAACATGCACTCATCCAAGAATATGAGCTGTGCAGAAAAGATTCACCCATATTGTGAATCACCTCACTGGCTTGGGAAAAGAATTTGACAGAGAGGAGCTCAACATAAAGATATTGAAGTGCCTCGACAGAAGCTGGCAACCAAAGGTGACAGCTATCTCTGAAAGCCGTGATCTGTCAAAATTAGGAACTGCTGCACTGTTTGGAAAGCTGATGGAGCATGAGCTAGAGCTTAAAAGACTTAAAGAGCAGGAAACAACAGAGAGAAAACCCAAAGGTCTTGCACTGAAAGCAACTGAATTGGATGAGATCAAGGAAGAAAAAGAAGATGCTGAAGATGATGACACAATCAGCCTTCTTACAAAAAGATTCAGCAAATTCCTGAGGAAAAAAAGCAAAAATAGGAACCAGCAGAAAAGAAGGTATCCTAAAGCCAATGATTCAAATTCCTCTAAATATACTTGCTTTGGATGTGGCAAAACAGGGCATATCAAAACAGATTGTCCAGACAATCAAACAAGGGACAAATCTGCCAGCAAGAAATTTGAAAGGAACAAAGGAAGAAGAGCCTACATCTCATGGGAGGAAAATGAAATATCCTCAACTAGCAGCTCTTCAACAGAAGATGAGGAGAATAATTTGTGCTTCATGATGAAGGATGAGGAGTCAAGCTCTGAATCAGTAAGTAATTTTTCTGCTGATTCTGATAACTATGATGATTTGCTTGCTGCCTTCAAGGAAACACATGATGAAGCCAATAGGCTAGCTGTAATATGCAATAAGCTGCAAAAGGTAAATAATGTGCTTGCACCTAAAATAAAAACACTTGAGGAAGAATTGCATAAGGCCAAAACAGATTTGGTAAGCCTTGAACTGACTTGCTTGCATGCCTCTATTAAAAACTGTGAAAACTACAAAAGATTGGAAAAACAAGTGGAATATTTGCTGAAAACCCTTTCCAATTTCACCAAGGGAAGAGAAAACCTTGAGTCTCTCCTTGGATCACAGAATGCTGTTTTCAATAAGAATGGACTTGGTTATACCCTTGGAAATACAACCAATGTCAAAAAGCTTTCAAGTTTTTTTGTTCCAGCAAAATCAGTTTTTTCAGCTTTTAACAGTGGCAAAAAGGCATCTCATGTAACCTGTTTTTACTGCATGAAATCTGGTCATACATCTAGGACTTGCATTGCTAGAAAGCATCTTGTTCCTAAGAACTTAGCTAAATGGCTACCAAAGAGAAGGTGTTAATCTGTGCTGGACCCTATACTGAAAAGGGTACCATTTGTATATTTTTTATTCTGTTTTGCAGATTGGAAGCAAGAAAAACCAGTGGTACTTGGACAGTGGCTGTTCCAAGCATATGACTGGAGATCTTACAAAGTTCACCAGCTTAAAGCTCAAAGCAGAAGGACATGTAACCTATGGTGATAATAACCGAGGGAGGATTTTGGGCAGAGGAACTGTTGGAACAGGGAACTCAACAACCATTGAGAACGTGCTGTATGTAGAAGGACTCAAGCATAGTCTTCTCAGCATAAGTCAGCTTTGTGACAAAGGATACAAAGTGAATTTTGAGTCAAATGGCTGCACAATCTCAAGTAATTCATCTAGTAAGGTACTGTTTACTGGTAAGAGAGTGAATAACATTTATCTGTTGAATATCATGGAAACTAACTCTTCAAATGAGTGTTTGCTGTCCAGAAGTGATGAGTCTTGGTTGTGGCACAGGAGGTTGGCTCACATACACACAAATCACTTGAATAAATTGAAATCTAAAGATTTAGTTTCTGGTTTACCTAACATTAAATTTCAGGATAAAAAGCTTTGTGATACTTGTGTGAAAGGTAAACAAATCAAATCCTCTTTCAAGTTAAAGGATATTGTCTCTACAAAAAATCCATTGGATGTGTTGCATATGGACTTATTTCGTCCATCTAGAGTTGCTAGCTTGGCTGGAAATTTGTATGCTTTAGTTGTTGTGGATGATTACTCTAGATTTACATGGACTTTATTTCTTGCACATAAACATGATGCTTATTCTGCCTTTAAGAGATTAGCAAAAATTCTGGAAAAATAGATCACTAGAAGAACTTGCTAGAACTATGTTAAATGAATCTAAGCTACCTAAGTATTTTTGGGCTGATGCTGTTTATACTGCAGGTTATGTCTTAAATAGGACCTTAATAAGACCAATTCTTAAGAAAACCCCATATGAATTGTATAAGGGCAGAAAACCTAGTGTAAGCCACCTTAGAGTATTTGGGTGTAAATGTTTTGTATTGAATAATGGCAAAGAAAATCTTGGTAAGTTTGATGCTAAATCTGATGAAGGTGTGCACATTGGTTATGCTTTGAATGGTCATGCATATAGAGTCTTCAATAAAAGGTTGCTCATAGTAGAAGAATCAATGCATGTTGTTTTTGATGAAACTGATCATAGTATATCTAAAACTGCCGATGAACCTGACAGTAATGAATTTAAATCTGTTTTAAATCAAAATGAATCGATTCATTTTGATACTGCTGATACACATGCTATACAAGAATCTACTGCAGCTGCAGGTTTGCCAAAAGAGTGGAAAACCCCAAGAGACTTAACCCTTGATAATGTCATTGGGAACATTGAGAAAGGAGTGTCAACTAGAAAATCCTTGAACAATTTCTGTGAAGCAATGGCCTTTGTATCTCAAGTTGAACCCAAGAATTTGAAGGAAGCTCTCAAGGACAGCAACTGGATTTTAGCTATGCAAGAGGAACTGAATCAGTTTGCTCTTAATGAGGTCTAGACTCTTGTTCCTAGAATACCTGAGATGAATGTGATTGGAACAAAATGGGTATTTAGAAACAAGATGGATGAGCATGGAGTGATCACCAGAAACAAGGCTAGGCTTGTAGCTAAAGGGTACAATCAAGAAGAAGGAATAGACTATGATGAGACATATGCACCAGTGGCTCGGTTAGAAGCTGTTAGACTGCTACTTGCTTTTTCATGCATCAAAGGGTTCAAGCTATTCCAAATGGACGTGAAAAGTGCCTTTCTAAATGGTTATATAAATGAAGAGGTATTTGTCTCACAACCACCAGGTTTTGAAGACCATCAACATCCAGAATATGTGTTCAAACTCCAAAAGGCTCTCTATGGACTCAAGCAAGCTCCTAGGCAATGGTATGAGAGGCTAAGTGATTTTCTCACCTCACAAGGCTATGACAGAGGCACATCAGATAAGACCTTGTTCATTAAGAAGAAAGGAAATGACTCAATTCTAGTCCAAGTATATGTGGATGACATCATTTTTGGATCAAACAATGGAGAATTGTGTGAAGCTTTCGTGAAAGTCATGAAGAGTGAGTTTGAAATGTCAATGATGGGTGAGTTGAACTATTTTCTAGGCTTGCAGGTCAAACAACTCAAGGATGGCATTTTCTTAAGTCAAGCTAAGTATTGCAAGGATCTGCTGAAGAAATTTGAAATGGACAAGTGTAAACCAATCAGCACACCCTTCTCAACAAGCTGTCATTTGGATCATGATGAAGCTGGAATTTCTGTTGATGAAACCAAATACAGAGGACTCATAGGATCACTGTTGTATCTTACTGCCAGCAGACCAGATATAATGTTTGCAGTCTGCATGTGTGCAAGGTTTCAATCTGCTCCTAAAGAATCACACTACCATGCTGTCAAAAGGATTTTGAAGTATTTGCAAGGAACTAAAGAAGTTGGCTTGTGGTATCCAGGTAATATTTCATTAAGCTTAATTGGATATTCTGATTCAGATTTTGCAGGTTGCAAAATTGATAGGAAGAGCACAAGTGGAACCTGTCATTTGCTTGGATCAAGCTTGATCTCATGGCAATGCAAAAAGCAGGCTTGTGTAGCTCTTTCCACTGCTGAAGCAGAATACATTGCAGCAGGGAGTTGTTGTGCTCAAACTATATGGCTAAGACAACAATTGAATGATTTTGGTATCTTACTTAATCATATACCTCTGCTGTGTGATAATACAAGTGCAATCAACTTAACCAAGAATCCTGTCATGCATTCAAGAACCAAACACATTGAAATAAGGCATCATTTTCTAAGGGAACACATATCTAATGGAACATGTGATATTAAGTTCATTGGTACTGATTTACAACTTGCTGATTTGTTCACAAAACCATTAGCTAAAGATAGGTTTAATTTTCTGCTTAATGAATTGGGTATTATAAATGTCAATTGTACCTAGCAGTGAAAAATTAAATCTGTTTATTCGCAATTGAATGTGTTTATTTTCTGCACTGATATACATTGATGACTAGGAAAGAGAAATTCTGATCTTTGACTGCTTGACTGACTTAGTGGGCATTAACCTCTGTACCTTTGATGGTTTTGGTCATGGTTATGTAACCGATTTGATGGTTTGGGTGCTCAATAAGAATTTGAGTGTATGCATCGTGACACTAAATATTTGGTGCATATTTTCAAAGATTCTCTGCACAAATTCAGAGCATAATATCTTCATGCATATCCACTCATAACTGCCATATCAATCCATTTATTCTGCTATAAATCTGTGTGAATACTTGCTACCCACATTGGCCATTCTCTTTTTATTCTCACCATTTGAAATCAAGAAAAGAATTCAGGTTCAAACATGGCCTCGTCTTCAAGACAAAAACAGAAAAGCAAGGGAAAGCAAACCACTTCTCAAGGTGTGTTAGAAGGATGGTTCGCTGGAAATGAAGAAGGCATCAATGCCTACATTCATGAAACAAGCAGGAAGCAGATCAACATACCCAAGGTGCTGGATTTCAACTGGCTGAAATCTGAAAAACTGGTAGAAACAAGGGTTGTGTTGAAGCACCAGAAACTGAAAAAGATGCTGGAATTAACGGGTAATGTTTATCCTGACTTGGTTAAGGTATTTTATACTAACCTCACGTTGGATGGGAAGAATGTTGTCTCTTATGTGAAAGGAATCAAGATGAAGATCACAAGTGAGGTGTGGAATTCTGTGGCTGGAATAAAATATGCTGGACTGAAAGTAGGGAAAGGAAACACCAGTGGAATTTCAGAATTCAACAAGCTGCAATATTATAAGAGTTGCATGAGGAATCCTACAGAGAGTATAAACAGGTTCCATGCAGGGCATTTGAACCTCACTCCACGTCTAGTTGCATACATAATAGCTTGGCAACTGATTCCAAGAGGGACAAACCATGCTGTCTTACATGAAGAGGATCTCATTCTCCTATATTGCATCATGAACCAGATTAAGGTAAACTAGTTGTTCATTGTCAATGAACACATGCTCAAGTCAAAAAGGTTGGCTGATTACAGATTTCCCTATGCTATTCTTGTTTCCAAATTAATTGATTACTTTGGTGTTGATGTTACAAATGAGAGAAATGACCCTATCAAAGCTGTAAGTGAGATTGATACTTCAACTCTCACCAAAATGGGTTTTCACAAAATTGAAAACAAGTGGGTGGTTCTCAAGGAGAAGGACACTCAAGCAGAACATGAGGATGAGGATGAAGTTATTCCTATGGATGATGACTCACCTGCTGCCCAATCTGAACATGAGGAAGTTGCTGCAAATGCCATAGTTGCCTATCAAAGTCCAGAATACCGTGGAGAACCAATGTCTATGTTTGTGAGGCAAGTGCTGTACCGTCTTGATGTCATGTCTGCAGAACAAAGGGCACACTTTGAGACTACTCATGCAAGGTTCCAACACCTTGATAATCAGATTGAAGGAGTTCAGGCACAGCTTGCAGAGCTTTACTACAAGGATCAGTAGTTTTCTGTTTTTAATGATTTCATTATCAGTTTTCAAGTTTCTGTAATGCTGAACAATTTGGTTTTATGTTTCTGAACTATTATGATTGTGGTTTCTGCTTTATATCCCTTTATTCCCTATGCTTATATGTTGTTTGATGAATCCAAAGGGGGAGAAAAATAGTTCACCATGCTAGGTGAAGCTAGCTGTAACAGGGAGTTAATTCTGCACCTTTAAACCAATTCATATGCTATGCAATACTGCTGTTTTTTTTCTGGTTTAAAACCTGTAAAAATAGCTCACCATGCTAGGTGAAGCTAGCTGTAACAGGGAGTTAATTCTGCACTTTAAAACCATGTCTTATGCTATGCAATACTGCTGTTTTTTTTCTGGTTTAAAATCTGGTGCAGTGCAGGTACTTAAAGCAACAATGCTATGAGGTTAGCTATGGGGATTTGTCTCCATCAAACAGGGAGAGATTGTTGAAGATGGTTGCTGCCCCTTCAAGATTGTGTTTGATGAAGACTTATATGTAGTGTTTGATAAAGACTTGCATGTACTTTTCATGTATTTTTGCTTTGCTTTAAGTATGTCTTAGTTAGTGCTTAGAGGTTGTCTAAGAGTGGGCTTTTTGCTGAGTAACTCACCTCATAACCACTGGCCATGTGATAAGAACAAGCATAAGTTTTCTTAAACTGTTTTTCACATGTTTTACACAAAGACACGTTTACTGCATAAAAATAAATCTGTTCTTTTCTAAATAAACAGATTCATTTTTTCACTGATGCCTTGGCTAAAGTCTTGTAAAACTTAGATTTTGTGCATCAGGTGTTTTGACTAAGTCTTCTTCTTTTCAAAACGACTGAGTTTTAAATTGTTAAAACTTTCTCTGTTTTCGGTTTGAAAAATAAATCTGTTCATCTGTAAATGAATAGATTATTTTTGCCTCTGGTGCCATGTCAAGCTTAAACGTTTTTCAGTTTTATCTCAGCACCAGAATGGTTGACTAAGTCTCCTCACTTAACAGATTCTCTAACTGCATTTGAAAATAAATCAGTTTATTTTATTTTCAATCTGTTCATTTTATAACAGCTTTAACTGTTTTTCAAAATTCTGTTATAAGCTGGCTTTCTATAAAATGCAAATTTGTTTCTGAGCTTAACAACGATTCAAACAGTTCATACATTTGCAAAAAACAAGTTTTGACAGCAGAGAGTTAAGTGTTTTCAAAGGATTAGCATTTGTTCTTCAAAGATTTCAAAAATCACAAAGTGCTTGTTCTTGGTTTGGTTCCAAAAGCTTGGTGTGAGGTGCAACTACTGTTCTAGCAATCTTGCCTACTGGTTTAAGGCAGATCTGTGTATCCTCAATCAGGTGTAGTCGTTTCACATCTCTATCTTGTAATAGTTTGGTTGAACACTCTTCTTGATAGGTGTTCTTGAAGAGTGGGTGTGTGTGTATGCTGAAATAGGTTTTTTCAGCAAGAGTACCTAAGTTCTTGTAGGTTTCAAGAACAGTGGGAATTGTACTTGGTTGTACTGTGTGTTAGTGATTTCCACCTGTTGTTGGTGAAGACTGGATGTAGCTCAGGTTGAGTGAACCAGTATAACTGCTTGTGTTCATTCTCTCTCACTCTCTGCAATTTCGTTTCTGCATAATTGATAAAACAGCAAAGAAATAAATCTGTTCAATTGAAAATAAATCTGTTCTTTCTGGGCACTGTGCATACTGTTCTTGATTTCTGAAAAAGTTGTTTGAATCTGATAAAAACATATATAATCTGCTAAAAGCCATTGGAACAGATTGACTGTGATAGGTTGCTCAAGAAACTGTCAATGCTATTAATTGAACCTTAAACAATTGCTTAAAGTTAAAGCTTGTTATTCTGTGATTCATTGTTCTTAATTTCTGGAAAATTGCTTGACATCAAGAAGAACACTCATAGTCTGTTAAAAGCCACTGGAACAGCTTGTTTGCAAAGGTCACTCAATTAATTAGCATGCTATCAATTGAACCTTAATTACTTGCTTGAAATTGAAGCTTGCTGTTTTGTGTTTCACTGTTTTTCAAATATGATATTTGTGTGTGCTGCTGGAAATTCTCACTGCATAATCTTGTGATTAACCTTGCTGAATTAAAAGCTTTTCAAACAAAAACAGTGCTGAAATAAATCTGTTCATTTTCACATAAATCGATTTATTTTCTGTAAAACTGTGTTAAACACTGTTTCTGCGAGAAAGTTTTAAAAGGTCAATTCACCCCCCCCTCTTGAACTTTGGCACTATTAAACCCAACACATTGAGCCTAGCGCTTTGGTCCAGTACACCTATCTTGAAAAAGACTTCATATGAGTTATTCAATGGCAGGGAACCAAACATTGGTCATCTAAAGGTATTTGGATGAAAATGCTATGTTTTGAATAATGGTAAGGAAAGTCTTGGAAAATTTGATGAGAAAGTTGATGTTGGTATTTTTCTCCGCTATTCCTTATCTAGTCATGCTTATAGAATATATAATAAAAGGCTCATGATTGTAGAAGAGTTTATACATGTCATTTTTTATGAAACTAACCATGCAAAAAAAAGAATCTCAAAGAAATCTTGCAGAGGAAGATGAGCAGATAGAGAATTGTCTAGAAAAACAACCGGTTGAATATCTACAACAAGATGAATTACCTCAAGAATGGAGAATTCCCAGGGATCTGTCTGTGGAGAATATTATTGGGCAGATTCAGAAAGGTGTGTCTACCAGATGAACTGTCTCAAACTAATGCAAACACATGGTTTTTGTCTCTCAAGTTGAGCCTAAGTCAATTAGTGAAGCTCTTAAGGATGAAAGCTGGATTGCTACTATGCATGAGGAGCCTAACCAGTTTACCAAAAATGATGTGTGAACTTTGGTTCCTAGATCAGATTAGATGAACATCATTGGAACCAAGTGGTATTCAGGAAAAAGCTAGACGAATCTGGAGTGATCACAAGGAACAAAGTTAAACTAGTTGCAAAAGGGTACAACCAAGAAGAGGGAATTGACTATGATGAGACATTTGCTCCGGTAGCTAGTTTGGAGGCTGTAAGGTTGTTGTTTGCCTTTGCCTGTATGAGTGGGTTCAAATTATTTCAAATGGATTAAAGAGTGCCTTCTTTAATGGAATCATCAATGAAGAGGTATATGTATCACAACCACCTGGATTTGAGGATCATATGCTTCCCAATCATGTGTATAAGTTGAAAAAGGCTTTATATGGACTGAAATAAGCTCCTAGACAATGGTATGAGAAGCTTAGCAATTTGCTTTTGTGTCATGGGTATGAACGAGGGAAAATTGATAAAACTCTTTTTATTAAGAAGTCTAATTCTGCTATTATTTTAGTACAAATATATGTTGATGATATTATTTTTTGTGTTACTAATGATAGCTTGTGTAAAGAGTTTGTGGCAGCCATGCAGGGGGAAATTGAGATGTCAATGATGAGTGAGTTGTCTTTCTTCTTTGGATTGCAAGACAAGCAAACTAAGGATGGCATTTCTCTATGTCAATCTATGTATAGCAAAGAGATTCTCAAAAAGTTTGAGATGGAAAACTGTAAAGTTGCAGCAACACCCATGTCTAAAAGTTGTTACATGAGTGTTGATGAAGCTAGAACAGCAGTGGACCAAACTAAATACAGGGGGTTGAAACTGATTTGGCTTTTAGAATAAATGTTTTCAACTTCTAATTGGAGTATAAATGTTCTGTTGTACGCTCTTAGCATTAAGGTATGATGGATATCCACTAGGAGAGGATTTTATTAATGAAGGAAGAGGATTTTCACCTACACATTTGAAGTTCTTCCTTCTAGTCTTCTCACAAATTAAAAGAAGTCAAAGAGAAGATCAAGCCTAAAGATAAAGAAGTCTACAAACTCTTAAATAATAGGCTTCATATTAAATATCTCTCTTTATAGTTTCTTTTAAATTGTAAATAATATAGAATAATGTTTAGAAAGGTGCTTAGAGGGAAACATGAGACACCTCTTTTGTAAAAGCATCTTTAGGCTTTAGTTTAGCAAATTCTAGAAGCTTGGGGAGTGAGCTTAGTAAGGGGGGGTGTGATCTTAGGAGTTTTTTGGGTAGCTTAGGGAATAAGCTATGTAAATAACCAGCCCTTAGTCCTATAAAAGGAGGGCTTAGGTCCTTCACAATTCATATTGGAATTTTATAGTAGAGAGACTATACTCAAATTTGGAGAGAAATTGTGAGTTTTGAGTCTTCCTCTTCTTTGCCTTATCTTGTCAGCTATGGTGAGTTTCAAGTGGTGGCACTCCATCACTTATCTTGGTTCAAGGTTCCAAGTGGCGTGAATGGCTTCTTCCAATTCTCAAAATCCAGCAAGCATCTTCTTCTATAAGTGTTCTTCTTCCCTTTTCTTCAATTTTCCATTCGGTAGTTTTGATTCCTAGAGTTTACTTCTTTTTCTACCGTTTAATTTTGTGTTTCCAGCATTGTGTTCTTAATTCTGTTTTGGTTTAGTAGCTAGCTTTTAAATTCTGTCCAGTTTTAATTCTTGTTCTTCTTTCCTTTTGTTTTTGATTCAATTTGACAATACATGGACTTCCATATGAGTCTTGGTTGGTGCTTAGTTTTGGTGAGTTCTTGAATTTAGAACATTGATCCAATTCTAAAGTAAAGTGCCTTTCAAATCCAGCTCAAGTTGTTCCTGAGAATGTCAAGAATCATGTGTTCTTGTAGTTACATTCACATCAGGTAACAAGATCAGTTTTTTGAAATCAAGTTTTCTCCATGATTGCTTAAGGCTTTGGATATTTCTCTAAGAGTTAAGTAGGACTTGTTGTGTACTTTGATTTGATTTGTACCAGGTGTGATCAATCCTATTTCTTCTTGATTTGTAATTCTGTAAGTACTGGTGTTCACAAAGTCAGAGGGTGTTCTGATCTATGGTGTGTTTGTGGTGTGCCAAAAGAAGTGTGTGTTCTTTGGTGGTTGTGTGTTTGTAATCTGGTTTTTTATTACTTAGTGGATACCTAGAGGTTTCTGGGAACTGGATGTAGCTCTTGGTATAAGAGTGAACCAGTATAAAATTGCTTGTGTGATTCTTTCTCTCCCTTAACTCTTGTATAACTGTTTTTAGTTGTTTTTACACTCTGCTGATAAAAACAATCGGTTGAATCGCAGAAACAACCGGTTGAATTTCTGGAATTCAACTAAAACTATTTTATATCTTGTGTTCTTTGATTCGTTTGAGTGTGATTCTTCTTTGACTTTCTTCATACCTTCAAAAGATTTGAAAAACATTTGAAAACAATTCACCCCTTGTTGTTTAAGGCCTTCAATACTAACATTTACTATTTGAAATTAATAAGTCTTCTACTTAGATGACAAAGGTTTTGTATTTGAGTATCTTCAATTGTAAGACCTAGCAAAAAAACAATATGTCATAGAAGTATTTATAAACTTTGAGGAAAACAAAAATTTATACCTGGTAGGTTAAACTCTTTTCTTTTTTGGTATATAATGTCATCTGATAACAACTTCCAAGTTTTGTTCCAAACTTCATTGGATCTAGACATAGTATTCATGAGTAACACTGTAACAAACAATCTTCTCAACTAAATTTCTAAAGCAAGGTTGTTGGCCTCTATAATGGCATCAGTAAATGCTTTATCCTCTGCCAATAGCCCCATTGCATAGCAAGCCTCTTTATATGTTTTGTAAATTACCGCATTAACAGTCCTGATGTTAATGTTATTGGTGCTAAAGTTATTACTGGAAAAAATATTGGTGATAACATATTTATTCCTAGAATGAACTTGACTCGTTCTGAATCAGACCTGCCTCTTAAGTTTCAGATAAGACAATTCCCAATATCTTTGTGCTTTGCTAAGACAATAAATAAAAGGCAAGGTCAAACGCTTAATAAAGTTGGTTTATATCTACCACGTCTAATGTTTACACATGGACAATTATATGTTGTTGTTTCCAGAGTAAAATCCAAGAAAGGGTTGAAAATATTGATTTTGGATGATAATGGAAATACCAGTAATTCAACTACTAATGTGGTTTACATAGGAATATTTGAAAATGTTTGAAACATATTGTTACAGCCATACATATGCGGTATGAAAATTCTTTAATCCAAAACTATTCTTATTTCTCATATCTTTGTTTTAATATATCAACATGAATCCAAGAACTTATATACGTTGTTATTTTGTAATAACAGATTTCTTCTTATTTCTGATAGTAAATCTTTCAACATGACAATAATGGATTACCAAGAAAGGTATTATTAATCTATAACTTTTTAATATCTATAACAAGTTACTGTGCGCATCTTTGGTATCTCTTATGTTATTAGTAATATGTACATGTTAGAGGTGGTAGGAATTTGGGATGTGAGATCATTCATTTGCTTAATTCCAACAGTGCAAGTAGTATTACATATAAGATTGCTGGAAAAATGGGAAAGAAATATGAGAAATATTAGGGTGAATCTAACAAGTTGAATACATTGTTGCTAATTGTTGTTGTCTTAGATCCTAGATTCAAAATGAGATATATGAATTTTGCAATTCATCAAATTTTTATCCAAAAAAGACAAATAATGAATGTGTGTTAAAGTCAAGATTGGATATTTCTTTGAAGTTGTTGTTTGATGAATATAAAAGTAAAAAATGGGGAGTTGAAAATGACACACAACAAATACATGATAGATACCTAGTTATAAGAATGATTCATATGGTTGGAATATTGTTTTGCAAACAATAGGATTAACCTATTCAAACAAATTTGAGCTTAAAACATATTTAGAGGAAGAGTTTGATAATTACAAATTTGAATGTTCTAGATTGATGGAAAAATAATTCATGTAGATTTTCAATCATTTCAAACATAACGAGAGAATTATTAGTTATGCATGTCTCTACAATAGCATCTAAGTCCGCGTTTATCACAAAAGGAAGAATGTTTTATCCATATCGTAGTTCTTTATCATATCAAAAGGTAGAGGCACTTATTTTCACACAGGATTGGCTAAAAGATACATTTTTACCATCAACGTTAGACTATGATTTTGAAGAGCTTCAATGTGTTGACCAAGGTATGTTGATGTTCCAATTACGTATTAATGTTACAATTAAATATTTATTAAGTAACAATAAGTTTTTCATTTCTTATAGAGTTGGTTTCTCAACAAGATGTTGGCAAATCAACCACCATTTCTCTTAAATAGTATGTTTGCTTCATGACCACAACTTGATTTCTTTGAGGTTGAGATGTTATAATTCACCAATGATTTTGAATGAAAATTCATGTGAAATCCACATGAGCCAGATGTTTCCCTTGGGAATAGGGGATTAGGTCGACTTGCTTCTTTCTTTCTTGATTACTTGGCCACTTTGAATTACCTTGCATGGGGATATGGACTTAGGTACAAGTATGTTTTATTCAAACAACATATTACAAGGGATGGACAAGTCGAATTTGCTGAAAATTGGCTTGAGGTATACTTTATACGCACGGATACATAGTTAATGGCTTGAAGCTACTTTTCATGTTAGGTTAGGCATGCATTGTTCTTTAATTGTTTTATTATTCTTTTGGGTGATTCAGTGGCTATATTAGCAAGTTAGAAGTTCTTATGATTTTTTGACTGATTTGTTTCTATGCAAATGGGAAGTCCTTAGAAAATTTTGAGAAATGATGTCTCTTATCCTGTTAAATTCTATAGAGAAGTTATTTCAGGGCCAAATGGAAGTAAATCGTGGGTTGGAGGAGAAAATATACTGGTTGTTGCTTATGATGTTCCTATTCCTGGATACAAAACTAGAACAATTATAAACTTGCGATTGTGGTCCATAAAAGTTTCATAGGAAGAATTTGATTTGCTAGCTTTTAATTCTGGAAATCATGCAAAAGCATATGTTATTTTGAAGAATTTAGGGAAGGTCTAACTGTTGGAGATCTCACATCGACTAAAGACAAAGACTTTTTATAGTATAAAAGTGGGTGCAAACCTTACTTTATAAGCCCGATTTACAAGGTTGAGTTAGGCTTAAAGTTTACTTCTTAATATGGTATCAGAGTCATTTAGAGCCTATCATAACGATAGTTTGTTGGCCTTATCAGGTTACTCGCTATCACTACAAGAAAACAATTAAATAGAAACTAATTTTAGGAACCATTTTATAATGTTTTATTAATAATAAAAATCACTTTAGATACGAATAATTTTTTAGTCTCTAAATTAGTATCTAATTTAATCGATATAGTCATTAATTATTTTTTGTCTCTAAAGTTGGTTGCTATTTAATGATTTTCTTGTAGTGTATTTGGCCACTATCGGACCACCCATAATATAAAGTCTCACGCACAAGTTGGCAAGTCTCGGCATGAGGGTGTATTGGAGATCCCACATCGACTAGATATAAGAACTTTTCATAGTATATAAGTGGATGCAAACTTCACCTTATAAGTAAGTTTTATAAGGTTTAGTTAGACTTAAAGTTCACTTCTTAATACTAACCTTTGATATTGTACCGACCTGTCCTCGGGCGTTGACCAAAGTCAAACATATGGTGGGACCCACCAAGGGGCTCCAAGGAGGAGAGTTAGCGTTGACCGCTTTGGGCGTCGCCAGATGTGGGCGTCGCCAGGTGTAGGCGTCGACAGATTTAAACGTCTCCCACCTCAAAGGCGACTCATTGTCCTAAGAGCGTGCTTTTGCCCAGATGCCACCCCTCGATACCCACGGGCAGGGAAGACCGTGGAGGGGGCGGCACGATAAGAGGCCACTGTACGGGCGAGGAGGCCTCGGGCCCCGGTGCCTCAGAACGGTAATAAAGAGAAGAGAAAGGTGGCTTCAAGGCCATATTCCCAGTACCGGCAGGGAGTAATCTGATTCGTGAAGTACTCATGCATGGGGTGTAGGACGAGGCTACCCGCACCACCTTTGGAAAATCCCTAGAACAGATATGACCCGAGAGAGGGCCACACCCCAGGGGTAATCCACGTGCATGGTACGAGAGGAAGGCAGATACACTCCCAGGGCGAGTGATTAGAGGCTGGGGCGCATGAGTTGGCACCCAGGTAGTCACCCCTTGCGCCAGATGAACTTCGAAGAAGGAAGACTTACGCGTTGGGATTTCCCTAAGTTGGGTTACAGCGTCGTAAGGCCTTCCACGTGGAATTGCACTTAAGTCAGAGAAGCCACGTGGCAGTAAGCACTAACACCCAAGGTATATAAGCTTTTCTGAAAGCTTAGTAAGGTACGTTCTAATCATTTGCACGCTTACACACTGTACGCACGAGTGATTTGAGCACCAGAGAGAAGTTCGTTAGAATACAGTTACGCGCCTTCAGAACATCGCAGTTACGGTGTTCTGATACGGAGGTGCATGGTGTTTTCTGCCTACTAACTTGATCGTCGGAGTGCAAACGGCCGCGAGGGCGCCCTTTGTTCTCTCCTTTTCAGGTACTCACAGCGGTGTAGGGTGAAGATCTGGAACCAAGACGAAGGTGTCCTTGATACGCGAGTCACAGCTATGCACGAAGCACATTCTGGTCAACCGGCAGGAACATTTGGCGCCCACCGTGGGGCCGATCTAAAACATCAGTCCCACCGTAAGTGCTAAGAGGTTCAGTAGAAGTTTTCGAGAATTTTTCCAAGAATCTTACAAGATCCATCGTTCATCTTTAAGTTTATGCAGTTCCACCAA
This sequence comes from Phaseolus vulgaris, assembly GCF_051622355.1. Classification (NCBI taxonomy): domain Eukaryota; kingdom Viridiplantae; phylum Streptophyta; class Magnoliopsida; order Fabales; family Fabaceae; genus Phaseolus; species Phaseolus vulgaris. Next base: position 14,951,268 of record NC_143500.1, read on the forward strand.
TTGCTTTCGGTCCTACTCAAGTTTTCGCTGTTCGTAATTGAAGTTTGCTCAGTTCTACCGTTTGTTCGTGGTTTGCCAGTTTTCACCGATTGTTCTTCAGTTTGGCTTAGTTTCTACCGATTCTTTTCGGTCTTGATCAGTTCCTACCGTTTGTTTCTCAGTTTTCTTGAGTTTCTACCGTTCGTTCACGATTCCGCTCGTTTTCACCGAAGGATTTTCAAGAACCACTGTTACAGGTCGAAGTTCTTCAAGAAACTACAAGAATGAGGACAACAAGGCAAAGCTCGACGCACGCTGAGAGCGGTGAGATGACCATGCAGCATGATGAGAATGATTCTCATCACAGCAGGTCATGGATATGATGCAAGGCCTGCAGGAAGCGATGGCGGCATCAAAGGTTGAGCAAGAGCGTATACAGGCGGATTTGGCAGAGTCGCAGGAAAGGAATGAAGAGTTGTTTCGCGTGAACGAAGAGATGCGTCGCGGGTTACGCAACCACCCTGGGAGTCGTGAAGCAAAAGATCGCGAAAGTTTCACGCCACCTAGGGAGTTCTCCACGTCGTTCTCCCAATCGATCATGGAGGCGGTGATCCCTCACACGTTCGTAGGTCCCAAGGTGACTTTCACGGGGATGGAAGACCCTGAGGCGCACCTCACTGCGTTCCACACGCAGATGATGCTAGTAGGCGGCTCCGGCGCCATGAGGTGCAAGCTCTTCATGAACACGTTAATTGGAATGGCCATGGACTGGTTTATCAGCCTTCTAGACGGCCACATCACGTCCTCCGCACAGCTCTCACAACTGTTTCACGAACAGTACATAGCGAACCGGGCTCCTCCACCGGTATCGTATGATTTATTCGACGTGAAGCAGTATCAAGGCGAAACCTTGAAAGAATACATCAATCGCTTCGGGATGCAGGTGGTGAAGGTTGGCACCACGGAGGAGTCGGTGATCGTCTACGCGTTCAGGAAGGGGATGTGCCCTGGACCTTTCTGTGAGTTAATCATTTGAAGCCGCCCCCGAACCTTTGCAGAAATAAGGCATCGCGCGGTGGAACACATCGCCACAGAGGGTGAGGTGTGTGAGAAGCGCACGAGCGTTGCACCTGCACGCCCAAGAGCGTCGTCGCGTGCACAACCCGCTTGGGTGAACGAGGCCGCAACCGGAAGGAAAGGTCAAGAGAGGAAGCGCCCATACGAGGCGAGGAGGCCCCAGACGAGGGGGCGATCGGAGGGGAATAGACCGTTGAGGCTTAATTTTGTGGTAGAGTTGAAAGATTTAATTGTCGTGCCTAACATAGCAGATAGGCTGAGGCCCCCAGTGAAGACTGATAAAGTGTTGGGACCTCACAAGGACGCGTGGTGCGAGTTCCACCAAGCATTCGGGCATCACATCAACAACTGCTTGGCGCTGGGCCATCAGTTGGATGAGTTGGTAAAAAGTACGTTCCTCAAGGACTACCTGGCTGGGTGTTCTACGGCCGCGGCCCTGGCGGTAGCAGAAGAGGATCAGGCACACGAGATGCCAATCCATGGGGAAGTGCACACCATTTCTGGTGGCTTATCAAGAGAGGGATGCACTGCCTCTTTGTGCAAGAGGTACGTGCGATCGGTTAATTCAGTAGCTGAGGAAGGATTGGATGACCCGTGGGAGTCAGACCTGGTGTTTACGAAGGCTGACCTACGCGACGTCGTCCCCCATGACAATGACCCCGTGGTCATTTCGGTCGTCACCGCTGGGAGAAGGGTAAATCGAGTCCTCGTGGACCAGGGTAGCTCCGCAGACGTCATGTTCTGGTCCACATTCAACAAGCTGCAGTTTTCCCCAGATTTGCTGAGGCCATACACGGGATATCTGTATGGGTTCGCCGGGGACCAAGTAGAGGTACGTGGTTACCTGGAGCTGAGGACGACATTTACAGATGGAACGGCGTCACGTACCGAGAGCATTCGATACCTCGTGGTGAATGTTAATTCAGCCTACAACATTCTGTTGGGACGGCCTGCGTTGAATAAGCTAAGGGCAGTGGCTTCCACACGCCACATGAAGATGAAGTTATCAGATCTTAGTGGTCGGGTGATCGTGATCAAGTCAGATCAAGAGGAGGCCCGGAAGTGCTATGAGAATAGCCTAAAAACAAAAAAGGGGAGTGGTTATGGTGATGGAGCGCCCGCCCATTGAAGATACGCCTATGGAGGTGGAGCCTTTGGAGGAGGCAAAGCCCGTGGAGGCGACGCCTGACGAGGCAAAACCCGTGGAGGCGACGTCTGACGAGGTCGTGCCCGTGGAGGCGACGCCTGACGAGGTCGAGCCCGTGGAGGGAGCGCCCAGGGGGGCTGTGCCCATGGAAGAAGTACCCGGGGATGCCTCACCAACGGAAGAAGTATCCGAGGATGCCTCACCCGCAGAGGCGACGCCTAGAAGAGAAGGCCGGGAAAGTGAGTCTCGCGCTGAGAGCGCTCGGGACAGGCGACCCGAGCCGGTAGAAAACGTGGTGGAGAGGCAGATTGGGGGCAAGATCTTCAAGTTGGGGTGACTGTTGAGCCAAGGGGAGCAGGATGAGGTGGCGGCAGTAATCTCGCACCACCTAGACGCATTTGCATGGTCCGCCTCGGACATGCCAGGCATCGACCCAGATTTTTTGTGCCACCATCTCACCATGGACCCCAAGGTCTGTCCTGTACGATAGAGGAGGAGGAAGTTTGACGAGGAGAGGCGCCTCGTTGTGCAGGAAGAAACAAGGAAGTTGCTAAGTGCCAGACACATCAGGGAAATTCAATACCCTGAGTGGTTGGCTAATGTGGTCTTAGTGAAGAAGGCGAATAGGAAGTGGAGAATGTGCGTCGACTTCATAGACCTCAACAAGGCGTGCCCCAAAGATTCGTATCCACTGCCCAGCATCAACGCGTTGGTGGACAATGCCTCGGGCTGCAAGATGCTGAGCTTCTTGGATGCATTCTCGGGGTACAACCAGATTAAGATGCATCCACGCGATGAGAGCAAAACGGCGTTCATGACCGAGACGTGTTGATGAGAATCAACTAAAGGTGGCTTTTTATAATGAAGAACAAGATCATTCGCCTTCATATTTAAAGTTTTACTTGTTAATCTTTGCAAAAGATAAAGCCAAGCCCAAGCCCAAGAAGGCCAAAGCCCACAAAAGCCCAAAGTCCATCCCATGAAGGGCAAGGCCAAGTATTAAATAAATATTGTTTAGAAAGGTGCTAAGAGGGAAACATTAGAAACCTCTATTGTTAAAGCATCTTTTAGTCTTTAGTTAGGAGTCTTAGGGGGGGTGTGTTAGTAGATAAGTGTAGGAGTAGAAAAGGAGGTGCCAAAGTGAAGGAAGAGGTCACACCTTCCTCATGCTTTGTTTTAGGCGCAAATTCTAGAAGCTTTTTGGGAGGGAGTTTTTGAATTTGTGTAGCTTATATTTCAGCACCTTAGGCTATAAATAGAGGTGCTCTCTTTGTATTTTTCAGATTTGGAATTTGTAGTAAAGAAACTCTCCCAATTTGGTGATTGAGTGAGTGAGATTTGATTTCTCCTCTTCCTAGTCTCATCTTGAGAGCCTTGGTTCCCTCAAGTGGCGGCAATTCACACTTATCTTGGAGCAATCACACTTCAAGTGGCGTGTTCATCAATCAAGTTCTTCATCCACATAAGTTTCCTCTCTTCTCCATTTAGTTCTTCCATTTCCATGTCCATATGAACTCTAAAACAAGTGTAGTTTCTTTTATTCGGTTCATCTTCGTTTTCTTGCACTTTTGTTCGGTTCTTTTCAATTTCTTACTGTTTTAATTCAGTTCAGTAGCTCCTTTTCATGTTTTGTTCGGTTCAATTGCTTTCTTTAGAGTTTCAATCGGTTCATTTACTTTTCCTCTTATTTTAATCGGTTCAATTTGACAATAATTGGAACTTCCATATGAGTTTGTGTTTTGGCACTAGTTTTGGTGAGTTCTTGTTCATAGAACCTTGATCCAATTCTATGATAAAGTGCCTATCTCATAACCAACTCAAGATGATTCCTAAGAATGTCAAGAATCATTCTAATTGTGCTAGTGGAATCACATCATGTGGTATCATGAGTCTTAGGTTCTTCTTGTTTAATTGTTGAGTTGTGTGCACTTTAATTTCAAGAGCTCTTTAATATTTTCTTGCAATTTAAGTTTCTGTTTTAGGTATTAATTGAGTTTTTCTTGCTGTTTTTCTTTTGTTACACCAAGTGCTTGTGAAAAGGTTTATGGCACTCATTATTCATATGAGTATGGTTGCTCTTTTGGAATGGCATTCTCCTTCCTAGAGTTTACCTTAAGCTTCTTTTCACTTGTTGTTTTTTTTTGTCATATGTCTTTTAATTTTGTAATCATGTCAAGTTTTGTCTTAGTCATGTTATTCCATAATTGTCATTACTTCTAGTAGTACTTTTATTGTTTTTTATTGTTTCTTGCTTTAGTGTCATATAATTTTCTGAATTGATATTGATCCTTTGTGCATTTTCTTTTTAGAATTGAGTTCATACTTGTATTCTAGACCTATACAAGTTCCAATACATCATTTTCCATTATGTCTTTGCTAGTTCATAATTCTGTTTCTGAAAAAAAGTGTTTACTGTTTTTCCTTATTGCAATTGATTTACTCACTGGAAAATTCTGAAATTCTGGATTTGTGATATTCAAAGTGTTAGAAAAGAATAGAAAAAAGAATCATTCAAAAATTCAAAGTACAAAAAAAATGATAAATAAAATAAAAAAAGTGTACAATTCTGCCGAAAAGAATACGGTAATCTGGCAGCGATTTTAAAAAATTTATCTCAATTAATTGGCTTACTGTTTTTAATTGATTCCAGTGCCATTATTGAGTTAACATCTTGAAGTTTCTGTGGTTTAAATTTCATAATCCAGTTCGCTCTACATCATTCCAGTTAAATCAGTGAATATCAAGCACAGTTTGCATTAAAAAAAAAAAAATTCCAGTAGCTAAATTTTTTGTTTTAATAATCTACTCTAGTGCTTTTCCTTAAGTATTCTTTTGTGTGCCTACTTTCTCATTGAGTTATTTATTTTCTTGATTGTCTTTCATTCCTTACTCTTTGAGTTTGTCTTACATATAGTTTCCCTTTTGCAATTACCTTTCTTTGCTTATACCTTTTCTTGTTTGTCTTTATTGTTTCATTGGTTTTGTGGTGGTTGCCTTTGAGATTGGTGTGCTTGCTTTGACATCTTTCATTTGAGGATTCCAAGGCCTCAAGATCAGATTGGTGCAAGGACATTATTTCTTTGAGAGTGACCTATTTTTCTGCCTCAATTCACTTCGGCATTTTTGCTTAAAACACTCACTGTTTTTGCTAATTTTGTTTCTTGACTTGTTTGCTGTTTTGTGTGTTTGCTGTTTTTAATTTCAAATGGCTGGTATTTCAAGTGATGCATCCTACAAGCAGAATTCTTCTTCCAAAGCTTCAATCCTTGGTGAATTACATGAAGCACAAAGAACTATTAGACGCTTGGAAGAGAAAATGCAAAAGATGGAGGTCCAACAAGCTAGACCATCTCCTTCTATCCATGATGGGCATCATTCTCATAGACCATCTTCAAGAGCCTCTTCAAATGATTTTGGCCGTGAAGAAGAGCATAGGAGAAGGAGGAATCCACCACAATTTCATGGACAAAGACCTCATCATCAAGGAGAAAGACATCACTACGGCAATGGTTACTACCAAGATGCAAAGGCTAGGCTACCTTCAGTCAAGCTTCCTTGTTTTAATGGCTCTAGTGATCCTAATGTATATTTAGATTGGGAGGCTAAGTGTGAACAAATATTTGAGATCCATGAGATCCAAGATGAGCATAAGCTTAAGCTAGCCACCCTAGAGTTTAGTGATTATGCCATGAAATGGTGGCATGGAATTGTAAAGGACATTATCTATCACAAGGGTCCTCCCGTGGACTCTTGGAACTCTTTAAAGGATCATATGCGCGCTAGGTTTGTGCCCCCACATTTTAGGAAAGACCTCATGTTGAGACTCCAACGGTTTCAACAAGGCACGCTAAATGTGGATGAATATTACAAGGAGCTAGAGACGCTTGTGCTTAAAATTGAATTAGAAGAAAGTGAGGAAGCTATTATTGCTAGGTTTGTGAGTGATCTTAGGAAGGATATTCAAGACATTGTTGAGTTACAAGAGTACTCATCATTGGGCTCTTTAGTTCATCTTGCAATGAAGGTGGAAGCCCAACTTGCTAAGAAAAACTCTTTCAAAAATGCTTCCAATGACGGATACTACTCCAAGTCTTGGAGAAACAAAAATTATTTTTCTAAACATCCTTCCAAAGATTCTTCTTTCAAACCCAAGGATCCTACGCCATCTACTTCTAGGCCTAAATCCCCAATTAAATCGTCTAGTCAAAAGTGTTTTAAATGTTTGGGATATGGTCACATTGCTTCTAATTGCCCTTCTAAACGAAGTATGTACATGCATGAAGGCATTGTAGTTAGTGAGCATGATTCCAAGTCACCTAGGCATTCTTCACCTTCTAGACCATCAAGTGAAAATGAGAGTGAAAGTCCTTGTGAAGGTGACTTATTGATGGTGAGACGTATGTTGGGCACACTTCCAAAAACATTGAATGATACTCAAAGAGAAAATATTTTTCACACCCGATGTCTTATCAACAACAAGTTATGTTCCTTGATTATTGATGGGGGAAGTTGCACTAATGTGGCTAGTACAAGAGTTGTGGAGAAGTTAGCCTTACCCACTATCTCTCATACCAAGCCCTACAAATTACAATGGCTTAGTGAAGTAGGTGAAATCATGGTGAATAAACAAGTCCTCATTAACTTTGCAATAGGAAAGTATAAAGATGAGGTTTTATGTGATGTTGTGCCCATGGAAGCATCTCATCTCCTTTTAGGAAGGCCTTGGCAATATGATAGACATGTTTTACATGATGGCCTATCCAATACAATGTCTTTTTCCTTCCTAGGGCGCAAGGTTATATTAAAACCCCTCTCACCCAAAGAGGTTCATGAGGACCAAATAAAAATGAAAACTAAAAGAGAAAATGAGAAAGAAAAAGAAGTAAGTACTACACCGAGTCACACCATTTTCTCCTCTAAATCCATCATGTTGACTCGTGCTATGCCTCAAATGGACCCTCCAAGGTCTTCTTCTTCTTTATCTTTTTCATTACCCAAGGTTCCTATTTCAACACCACCTTGGTTAAAATATGTTAGGGATGATTTTTTCATACCTCCTAATGGGTTTCACCATTTAAGAGGTCTTTTTCCCAAAAATATCATCATTCCCAAACACATTTTTCCAACTTGGTCGATTTGTAGGACTTCCTTTTCTGCAATCCCTTTGGTTCCCTCTGCTAAGTCATGTATTCCTTTTTCTTACTCTTTTGCTGGTAAAAGTAAACTGACTTTGTTATAAGCAGGGATTCAGAATTCGTGGGCGAATTCTCTCCAACTCGGGGAGTATGATGAGAATCAACTAAAGGTGGCTTTTTATAATGAAGAACAAGATCATTCGCCTTCATATTTAAATTTTTACTTGTTAATCTTTGCAAAAGATAAAGCCCAAGCCCAAGACCAAGAAGGCCAAAGCCCACAAAAGCCCAAAGTCCATCCCACGAAGGGCAAGGCCAAGTATTAAATAAATATTGTTTAGAAAGGTGCTTAGAGGGAAACATTAGAAACCTCTATTGTTAAAGCATCTTTTACTCTTTAGTTAGGAGTCTTAGAGGGGGGGGGGGGGGGGGGGGGGGGGGTGTTAGTAGATAGGTGTAGGAGTAGAAAAGGAGGTGCCAAAGTGAAGGAAGAGGTCACACCTTCCTCATGCTTTGTTTTAGGCGCAAATTCTAGAAGCTTTTTGGGAGGGAGTTTTTGAATTTGTGTAGCTTATATTTCAGCACCTTAGGCTATAAATAGAGGTGCTCTCTTTGTATTTTTCAGATTTGAATTTATCTAAAGAAACTATACTCAAAATTGGAGTGAGCATTGGAGAGCTTTTGAGCCTTCTTCTCTAGTCTTATCTTGAAGGATCATGGTTTCCTCAAGTGGCGGCTTGCACACTCATCTAGGAGCATCCATACTTCTAGTGGCGTGATCATCCAACCATTCTTCCATCTTCATGAGCATTCTCTTCTCCTTCCTTTCTCATCTTGTTAATTTCCTTGTCTTAGCTTGTTTCCTAGTTGTTTTGGTTCGGCAATTTTCAGCTTGTTTTGTGTAGCTATGGTTCAATTGTGTTCTTGGCTGTTTTTCATCTTTTCTTCTTCAATTCCAGCAATTTGATTTGGTTCCTTACTGTTTTGTGTTGTTAATTAGTGTTTTTGCCTTTCATCCATCTCTTTTGGTTCAATTTGACAATATGTGGAACATCCAAATGAGTTTGGGATTTGGTACTAGTTTTTGGTGAGTTCTTGTCTTAGAACAATGATCCAACTCTAAGAAAAGTGCCTCAATAATGTCCAGCTCAAGGTGATTCCTAAGAATGTCAAGAATCATTCTCCATATGGCTAGTGGAATCACATCACGTGTAGTTACTGCTACAATGTCATGTCGTTCGAGCTGAAGAATGCGGGCGCCACCTACCAGAGGTTAATGGATAGGATCCTTGCACATATGCTGGGAAGGAACGTGCAAGCCTACGTCGACGACATGGTGGTGACCTCTTAGGAAAGAAGGCGACACACAGCTAATCTGGAAGAGCTGTTCGCCACGATAGCTAAGTACCGCCTCAAGCTGAACCCAGAGAAATGCGTCTTTGGGGTGGAGGCAGGAAAGTTTCTGGGATTCATGCTTACTGAGCGGGGAATAGAGGCGAACCCCGATAAGTGTGCGGCAATCATCGCCATGCGGAGCCCAGACTCAGTAAAGGAAGTGCAGCAGTTGATGGGGCGCATGGCGGCTTTGTCAAGGTTCGTATCAGTTGGTGGAGATAAGGGCCACCCATATTTCCAATGCCTGAAGAGGAACAACAGCTTCGTGTGGACAACAGAATGCGAGGTAGCCTTTCTCGGGCTGAAGGAGTATCTGGCGACGCCTCCTGTGTTATGCAAACCACGGGCAGGCGTGCCCCTCCGTTTGTATTTTGCAGTAACAAAGTGGGTCATAAGCTTTCTGCTGGTTCAAGAGCATGATCAGGTGCAGAAGCCTATATACTTCGTAAGCAAGGCCTTGCAGGGCCCGGAGACGAGGTATCAGTCTTTGGAAAAAGTAGCTCTGGCAGTGGTATTCTCTGCCAGGAGGCTTCGCCATTATTTCCATAGTTTTACGGTGGAAGTGATGACGGATCTCCCCATCCAGAAGGTGTTGCAAAAGCCAAATGTTGCTGGAAGAATGGTTCGCTAGGCGGTGGAGCTGTCAGAGTTTGATATAGTATACGAGCCCAGGGGATCCATCAAGGGGCAGATTTATGCAGATTTCGTTGTAGAGCTCTCACCAGGAGGCACCGAACAGGAAATGGAGCTTGGTTCCTGGTGGTTGTTATCAGTAGACGGATCCTCGAATCAACAGGGAAGTGGCGTCGGAATAGTCTTGGAGGGGCCCAATGGGTTGTTGATTGAGCAAGCCCTACGGTTCGCCTTCAAGGCAAGCAACAACCAAGCAGAATACGAGGCCTTGATCGCAGGAATGCTTTTGGCCAAGGAGATGGGAGCACGAAGCCTCTTGGCGAAGAGTGACTCGCTGTTGGTCACGGGGCATGTGACAGGGGAATGTCAAGCGAAAGACCCGCAGATGGTTGCGTATTTAAGGTACGTTCAAGTGCTAAAGGGGGCTTTCGCGGCGTTTGAATTGGTGCATGTCTCGAGAGAGCAAAATGCCCGTGCTGACCTGCTCGTCAAGCTGGCCAGCTCAGGTAAGGGGAGTAGGCAGAGGACGGTCATCCAAGAGACCCTCAAGGCGTCGCGAAAGTATGTAGCAGATAACAGAGTGGACGTCCTCCAGGTCAGTGCGTCCAAGGGAAGGCCAGAGAAGCATCGGTCTTTGACTCAGGAGACGGCGAGAGCTCCTAGCGTAAGTGTTTATACGACCTCGCCCTCAGAAGGGGACTTCATGCAGGTGTGTGCCCTAGAAGAAGGAGACACGTGGATGACTCCCTAAAGATGCTACCTTGCAGATGGGATCCTCCCAGCGGAGCCAGAAGAGGGCAAGAAGGTGAAAAGAAATGGCGCAAGGTATACCCTGGTGGACGGGATGTTGTTCAGGCATGGGTTCACACACCCAATCTTGACGTGCGTAAGTGGAGATGAATGCACTAGGATAATGGCTGAACTCCATGAAGGAATTTGTGGAAGCCACGTGGGGGGGAGATCGTTAGCATCCAAGGTGGTACGTGCAGGCTTTTATTGGCCAACTGTGAGGCAAGATTGCGTAGGGTACGCCCAGCGATGCAAGTAGTGCCAAATGCACGCTGACTGACACAAGGCGCCCCCAGAAGAGCTGAGGTCAATTTATAGCCCGTGGCCTTTCCATACATGGGGAATTGACATTCTGGGCATTTCCCACTGGCGATAAGGCAGATGAAGTACTTGATAGCAGTCATCGAGTACTTCACAAAGTGGATAGAAGCAAAACCAGTGGCACAGATTACTGCGCATAAGGTACAACACTTCGTTTGGAAAAATATTGTGTGTCAGTTTGGGGTGTCGAGGCATTTGGTCTCGGATAACGGTACTCAGTTTGCGAGCCAGCAACTAGGGAAATTGTGTGTAGAGGTAGGCATCAAACATGTGTTTGCATCAGTTGAGCACCCCCAGACGAACGGACAGGTGGAGTCCGCGAACAGAATTTTGTTGAGAGGGTTGAAGAGGAGGCTTGAGAAAGCCAAAGGAGTCTGGGCAGAGGAGGTACCAAGGATAGTGTGGTTTTATAACACCACGCCCCAGACCTCCACCATGGAGACGCCCTTTAGCCTCGTGTACGGGTCGGACACGATGATCCCGGTGGAGATTCACGAGAGTTCGCCACGTTTCCAGAACTCTGTGGCAAAAGAGTCCAGCGAGGAAAGGAGGGTGAATTTGGACCTATTGGACGAGGCCAGGGAGGAGGCGAGAATAAAGGCTGAGGCAATGAAGAGAAGGGTGGAGCGCCAGTACAACTCCAAAGTGAGGCCTCGCCTGTTCCAGGCGGCGGATCTCGTCATGCGCAAGGCTCATCCGTGTGAGTTGGAAAATAAGTTGTCGTCCAAATGGACCGGGCCCTTTAGAGTGACCGAGGCTAAAGGGAACGGGTCTTACAGTCTCGAAACTCTGGAGGAAGGCCCCATTCCACGCACCTAGAACGCAGCCAATTTAAAGTTTTACTTTAGTTAAAGAACATTATGTAGTACACAGTTTTAAAGGGGACACTCTTTTTCCCTTTCGAGGGTTTTTTAATGAGTTCACCCAAGTAAAAGAATGAGTTCAAGTATACATTGTCTCAATTTCCTTTTTTTTCGCAATGAAAAGAAACGCTAAAAGGAAAGGGTGTGGTTCATTAAGAAACGAACCCGCCACCATGGTGTGTAGACACCTCAGTAGGAGGGACGCGGATATCTCCTATGGGCGTGGACACCAAACGCGTGAACCAACATGGACGTGTAGACACCCCAAAGGGAGTGGCGGAAGCGCACTCTTCGGGCGTGGGCGTCAAGTTTGAAAGGTACGCATAACATGTTTAAAATCCGGGCGTTTAGTCCCTGGGTAGGGGTTAACGGATTCCTTCGGGACACCCCCTCCCCAGGTAAGAACGGCTAGCCCCGGTGTCTGACGCCTAGGCACCTCGCAAGAAAATGGCGGGGGGCGTTCCCTTCGAGTGTGGGCATCAGGCAGTGAGGAAGTTTGGAGCAGTGGAGAGCCAGGTGACTTGGTGCAGATACACGCCATGTAGGAGAAGCGTCACCCCTTGAGAAACCTTCTCCTTGGGCTTAATCACCAAAGTCCCTGGTCATCTTGATGTTTAGACACACCGGGGACGATACGGCACTGCTTTCAGCATGCCTCTCCTCAGGCGTGGGCACCAAGAACACTGATCGCCTTGGTGTTTTTAGACACTCCGAGGACGAAACGGCGTTGCTTTCGGGCAGGCCTCTCCTCGGGCGTGGGCACCAGGTGCGCAAAGATAAGGGCTAGTTGCCTTGGTGTTTAGACACCCCGAGGACGATACGGCACTTCTTTGAGCAAGCCTCTCCTCAGGCGTGGGCACCAAAGTGCAACTTTGTCCCAGGTGTTTAGACACGCTGAGGACGAAACATCCTTACGTTCAGCAGGTCTCTCCTCGAGAGTGGACACCCAGTGCAGCTAAGCAGGCTTCGGCCAAGATAAGTCCTCCTTCGCCCTCGAGTGATGATGAGGCCAGAAGAGTTAAGTCCTCCCTCGCCCTCGAGCAACGTTGAGGCCAGGGAAGAGATGAGCCTTCTTCATCTTAAGCGATGATAAGGCAGTTAACACCTTCGGTGTAGGCGTTTCGGGGCCAAGCTAAAAGTTCATTACGAGTTAAAGAAGCAGAAGGAATTCGAAGAACAAGAGGAAAATACATATCAAGGCAAGGAGAGTCAATGGTAAATGCGAAGATAAAACACAAACACAATTATCAAAGCAGAGTAAGAGAGGAGAAGAGTGCACAAGAATGTGAAGTCAAAATGGTCAATTATATACGAATACGGTGATACAAGTGTTCACAGAGCTACTGAGTTACAAAAAGGAGGATAATCCTCAGGAGCTTCTACAGGCACGATTTTGCCTTCTACGACTTCGTTTAGGGGCCTGCAGCCAGAGACGTCGATTCCTAGGTTTGCACAGGCCGCTTGGGTAAGAGCCTCGGCGAACCCATTGGCGAAAGCGCCCGCGGCATCATCGACCAGCTCTTGCTCCGCCTTCTTGAAGTGCTCAGCTTGGGAGGCCAGCTCTTGATCTTTGGCCGTCAAAGCTTTGACTGACTCCACCAGCAGCTTCACAAATTCAGCCTCCAGCTGGTCGAAAGCCTTAGTCTTAGCCTCAAGTGCTGCCTCCGTCGCGCCCAGCTTTACCTCGCGATCAACGCATTGATCCTTGAGCTTCTTCATCTTGGCCTCGGAGGTTTTGGCAGCGTCTTTCAGATCAGCAATTTCCACACGAAGAGGAACAACCTGCCCCAGGAGCTCGGTGTAGGTTTCTCCACCTTCGTGCAGTCTCTTGTTGGCGGCGTCTTTCGCTTTCTAAGCCTCCTTCAAGGAGTCCTTGTAGGCTTCCTCTTGGCGGGCCCAGTGACGCTTCAAAGTTTGCTTTTCTTCCTTCAGGGAGGCACACTCCTTTTCAAGAGCCTGAAGGGCAGAAAGCTCGCTGGCTTTGGCTCTGGCTTGATCACGCCAAGTGGTGGCGCAAGCAAGGAAGGCGCCAAGGTAGTAGGCCATGCTCTCCTTCCTGGCCTCTTTATATGGCCCCCTTGGCGACGCTCTGCACAGGTAGCCTCTCAGCAACTCTTGGACTGGTTGGGGAAGTTCTGGGGCTGGTGCAGGGGTAGGTGTGGGCTCAGACTCGACCCCACCCTCCAAAGCTAGTTGTTGAGGCGGTGAAGTGGCACTTGGAGGGTGCTCTCTTAAGGACTATGCACCGTGATTTGAGGAAGAGTTGGAGGTGACAACCTTGGTAGTCCTCCTCCTCTTGAAGACTTATCCATCTGCAGAGTCCTCATCATCGTCGGAAGGAACCATCACCACCCCTTTGCCAATGTCAATGGGGGGCTGGTATGGTAGCGATCTCAACCATGGTAAGGGGCACTGCCGTGATGGGTGGTGGAGAGGTAGGAGGGTGAGTGGCATTGGGAGAGGGAAGATCTTGGTGAGGTGTGGTGTGGAGAAGGTTTTGGGAGAGGGATGTTGGAGAAGTGGGGGGAGCAGGTTCAGAGGCTGGGTGTGTGGAGTCCCCAGCTCCTTTGGACGCAGGTTTGCCTTTGACTGTCAAGGATTTGACAAGTCTCAACCTTTTGTTCTTGTCCATTTTTGAATCTGCACCAAGAAAGCAAACAAGGCAGAGGTTAGGCACAGGCCAAGCTACAGCATGAAGCAAACAGACAATTCATATGCAAGTAAGGTAAACACTAGCAAAAGCAGAAATCAGAGGAGATAAGTGGGAGTAGATCCCATACTAATGTATTGGGTGAGGGCCTCGGAGTTGTATTCACGGGCTATCAGTTCAGCAGTGTCAAGGACCCCCACGCTAGCCAAAATCTGGCAAACCTCTCGATCAGTCGAGGGTAGCTCATCCAAAGTCTTGGGCTTCGTTAGCTTCACGTTCTTCACCCAGTATAAGGCGAAGCCGTCCAACGTAGTGAGGTCATGTTCGGTGCAGCACACCCGGAAGAATTTGCCCCTCCATCCCTTGTAGGATTGCTGGAACAAAGATAGGAGGACCCTTCCAGCGATGCCGCTGAAGCTCACCCAGAGGCTCTTCCCTTGCTTCTTGACCTCGAAGAAGTGTAGGAAGATGTCTACGGAAGGGGGTAGGCCGAAGTACCCGCATAGAATCCCAAATGCCCTGATGAAGGCCCAGCTATTGGGGTGTAGCTGGGCAGGGGCGACATTGATCTCGGTTAAGAGCTCCCTCTCGAAACCAGAGAAGGGCAAACGCAGGCCTATGCGTTTGAACACAGTTTGGTATAGGAAGAAGAAGGCCTCCCCATTGTTTGATCGCTCGTCTACGCAAATAGGTTCCCCATGTGTGCGAGGGCGCATAGCTATATAGATATCGTGCCTCTTGGCAAAGGCACTGCCTTGGTAAGCGTCTGGTTCGCCCACGTGGTCCCTCCAATCTTGTAGGGAGGTTAGGCTTGAGCACTCATCGAGCAACTCATCAGGGGCCCAAGGGTATAGGGCTTTGTAGTTGACACTGGGAGGTGGAGGGTTGGCATTCGTTTTATTACGCGCCATGGAGAAAACTGAAGAATGAAGAAGAGTAAAGGTTCAGCAAATGAGGGTCAAGACGAAAAAAAGGAAGAAACCCCAGAAAAACCCTACCCACGCGAGAGGTTAAGAAAAGGGGGGAACGAAGAAATGAGAAGGAAAAGCGCGAATGCAAGAAAAATAAACAGACCCAGGCAATTATATCAGTACAAACAATCAAGAGAAAGAGCCATCAAAGAAGAAAAACCATACCTTCGAATGATCGGGTTGACGAAAGTTTGGGGTGTGAAGAGAGAATGCAGAGAGAGCTTCGAGAAGAAGGTGAACAGTGTGTAGGAATGAGAAAAGTGATGAAACAGTAACTGAAGCGCACGATTTTTGAAAGATATAACGTAAACTTGAGGAGCGCAAGAGACGTTAAGTGGTGGTCGTGCGATTAGGCCACGTGTCAAGAGATTAAAGTGTGACATAAAGTGTCACGTCACTAGCGCAGAAAGCGTCACATCACCAGCTCAGAGAATGTCACGTCACCAGAACGCCACGTGGACGGTAGGGCGAGGCCTTAGTCTTTTCGCTGAAAACAATTATCAGCTCAAGACTGGGGGGCTTGTGTACCGACCCGTCCTCGAGCGTTGACCAAAGTCAAACATATGGTGGGACCCACCAAGGGGCTCCAAGGAGGAGAGTTAGCGTTGACCGCTTTGGGCATCGCCAGATGTGGGCGTCGCCAGGTGTGGGCGTCGACAGATTTAAACGTCTCCCACCTCAAAGGCGACTCATTGTCCTAAGAGCGTGCTTTGGCCCAGATGGTGCCACCCCCCGATACCCACGGGCAGGGAAGACCGTGGAGGGGGCGGCACGATAAGAGGCCACGGTACGGGCGAGGAGGCCTCGGGCCCCAGTGCCTCAGAACGGTAATAAAGAGAAGAGAAAGGTGGCTTCAAGGCCATATTCCCAGTACCGGCAGGGAGTAATATGATTCGTGAAGTACTCATGCATGGGGTGTAGGACGGGGCTACCCGCGCCACCTTTGGAAAATCCCTGGGACAGATGCGACCCGGGAGAGGGCCACACCCCAGGGGTAATCCACGTGCATGGTACGAGAGGATGGCAGATACACTCCCAGGGCGAGTGACTAGAGGCTGGGGCGCATGAGTTGACACCCAGGTAGTCACCCCTTGCACCAGATGCACTTCGAAGAAAGAAGACTTACGCGTTGTGATTTCCCTAAGTTGGGTTACAGCGTCGTAAGGCCTTCCACGTGGAATTGCGCTTAAGTCAGAGAAGCCACGTGGCAGTAACCACTAACACCCAAGGTATATAAGCTTTTCTGAAAGCTTAGTAAGGTACGTTCTAATCATTTGCATGCTTACACACTGTACGCACGAGTGATTTGAGCACCAGAGAGAAGTTCGTTAGAATACAGTTACGCGCCTTCAGAACATCGCAGTTACGGTGTTCCAATACGGAGGCGCATGGTGTTTTCTGCCTACTGACTTGATCGTTGGAGTGCAAACGGCCGCGAGGGCGCCCTTTGTTCTCTCCTTCTCGGGTACTCACGGCAGTGTAGGGTGAAGATCTGGAACCAAGACGAAGGTGTCCTTGATACGCGAGTCACAGCTACGCACGAAGCACATTCTGGTCAACCGGTAGGAACAGGAATATTGTAGTTGTAATATTAACAAATTTCTAGGATCTCCTATTTACAAATTGAACTTGCACCTTCATTCCATGTACTAAACTCTTAGATAAACTTCTTTGTAGTAGCACTAACTTCAGTAGACTAACTTCGGTTGAAATTGGAATGATCCACATGTTTAGTCATATATGCTAGGGGAAATCATGAAAATCTTTAATGTTGTGTTTGTATTTGGATTTACTATCATCAACGACCAATTCGTGGAATTATTTGTGTTTGGATTTGGATGTATGTTGACACAGATATCAGGATAAGGAAAGGCTAGAAGTATAAAACGGGTCCTCTCACATATGAACAAAAATAAGATGAAAATCATATAAGCTCCACCATTTTTCAATTTTGCCCCGAAATAAAATAAAATGTGCATGATCGATATAATAGTTGTAGCACAAAACACTATAAATCTTTAGAGATAAGATTTTTGCTATTCATTCTCTAGCTTGGTGGTGGCGTAGGGGTCAGGGGTGTTGTCGATAGCGGCACGACAGTTTGCAGAGACGCTGGTGGTGGCGCGGCGGCTCTCTACGTCTACATACAAGGTGTATTCTTTTCTTAAAAATCTTTTTCTTTGTAAAGGTGTGTCAATATGCTTCTAGGATAGAATTTCTTGAAGTAGGACTTCAAACCTTCTTCCTGGATATTATATTGCACACAAAAAAAAGTTACAACCTTTTTCATGTAGCCAGTTCTAATAGGTGGTAAATTCAATATTTTTATCAAAATTTGTGGTAAAGTCAAGATTTTTATTAAGAAATGTGTGCAAGTGTTGTTGGCAGGGGTGTCAAGGCATTGTATACAAAAAAAGTTATTCCCTTTTTCATGTAGTCAGATCTAATTTGTGGTAAAGTCAAAATTTTTATAAAGAAACGTGTGTGGGTGCTGTTGGCGGTGGTTTCAAGGCATTGCACACAACAAAAGTTACCACCTTTTTCATGTAGCCAGATCTAATTTGTGGTAAAGTCAAAAGTGTCTTTTCTTGGAGTTTTATGGAACTTCAAGAATGGCGGAGGCCTCTGCCAGTTTCTTGATACTTTGGGGTTGTTTGAAAGAGAACGAAGTGGTTCCAATTAAGAAGGCGGTTGCTATGCAAGGATATAGGAAAACCTTTGCTCAGGCCTTGGGCAATACTTGTGACATCCCTTTGTCCAAACTACCTACACCTTGTATCAAGGGGGACATGGTTGTAGTCTGGATTGAAGAGGAAGATTACATGACTGGTCTTGAGGATTGCAAAACCTGTCTACATGGTTGGATTATTCTATCTAAGTGGGGTAAACCTCTCACACATTGATTTAACTAAAAATTTGCAGCTTGTGTGGAAGGTTATTCGACCGAGGAAAGCAATCCTTCTTAGGAAGGGTTTTTATGAGTTTGAGTTCTCTTCTTTAGAAGACATGTGGTGGGTTCTCAAGATCGGTTCATGGCAGTTATATCCTAGTTTCTTGAGATTGTTTGCCTAGACAAAAGACATTGTTCCATCTACTATAAAGAGTACTAAAACCCATACCTGGATTAGAATCTACAATTTGCCTTTGGAATATTGGAGACCAATGGCGATATTTTCCATCGCTAGAGGCATTTTTACTCATTTGTCTTTGGATGATCATACCATGAAAAAGAATATGGTTTTGTTTGCTAGAGTGTTGTGGATATTGATCTTTTTCCCTCTCTTCTAAATCAGCTCTTGGTTGAACGTTCAGGTTTTGCATTTATAGCCGACGTGGAATATGAATGGCACCCTCCATTTTGTTCTCACTGTAAGATGATTGGGCATGAACTTGCTCGGTTTCGTGTGACTCATGCTTATGGTCGTGTTATTGGATCTCAACAAAAGTCTTCTCAAAAGAAAATTCATGATGAACATTCTCAGGGGAAGGTTGTGGGGGACCCCGTGGTTCCTAAACAACATAAAGAGTATCGGAAGAAAGATCTGCAGTCGATACTTGTGGAAGGCCCTATTGTTAATATAATTGATGTTCTTGGTTGGACTAATGTAGGGTCACTCTTGGGTCAACTTAACTCCGATAAAACAAATGGTGGTGAGGATGATTTTGCAAATATGTCTCCTCTCGAGTTTTACAACCGGGGATGGTAGGGGATCACAGGTTGTTATGCAAGCCAAGGGTTTTGATTCACAACTTGTCATAGATGCAAAGGATGTTACGACTCTTATTGATGGTCATCATGTGGAGGTCTCTGCTACTGTTGATGTACCATCTCTGTCATGCCATGCCTCTCCTCGGATGGCTAACTCACTTGGGGATGCTAAAGCACTACTCTCAGATAATGATACGTTGATCCTGCAAAATCAGTTTTCATATCTTGATGGTTTGGAAATTACAGTTGCGGGAGGTGGTCCTAATACTGGTACGCCAACTATTTTGTCTTCCATTGTTGATATTAATTCTAAACCCATAATTGTTGAAAAACAAGTCATCTCCAAATCGTAGTGAGATGGAGGAGAATGTCAGTGATACTGGAGAGGAAATTGTTCATACTACTAGAAAATCAGGGAGACCACCTAAGGGGACTGATAAATCCTGGAAAACTTCTAAGGCAGTCCTATCCAAAAAGTCACAATGAAGGTCTTTTTTTTTTGGAATGTTAGAGGATTGGCAAACCACAAAATTGTGGAGATGTTGTTCAATTTACTTAAACGACATAAACCTTTCCTTGTTTTTCTTGTTGAACTTATGATGTCGTACATTGATGCTTTAGATGTTCATTTTAAATTTGTTAATTAGCATTTGGTTGCTACATCTCCTGTCGTTACTAAAGTTGCTAAGCTTTAGTGTTTGTCAACTATAAATCTTGTCCAAAATTTCTTCGTTAATGATCAGTTCATTTCTGTAACTTGCCTTCTGCCTGATAAATGCTTTAGCTTTGCAAGTGTTTATGGTGCTAACACATACTTGGTTAGACGACTTTTGTGGAGGGATCTTAGTTTCTTCACATGATCTTGGTGTATTTTGGGAGATTTTAATGTTGTACTCTTGGTCGATGACTACAAAGGGAGGATGGCTCCTAATCAGGTTTCTTGTAATGAATTCCTTTATTAGATTAATACTAATGATCTTACTTGTATGTCTTTTACTAGACCTTGTTATACATGGTGTATGGGAGGAGAGGGTTACACAAAATTCATGGAAAACTGAATAGGGCTTTATGTAATGGAGTGTGCCTGGATGAATGAGATTGTTGTGCTTATCAGGTTCTTGTTAAAAATTGTTTTGACCAATCCCCTATTCTTGCTAGTCTTGCTAGTAATTGTTTAAGGAAGGTTGGAAATTTTTGTTTCTTTTCTATGTGGCTTCAGAATAGTTCATGTATGAAGCTTATTCATGATGCTTGGGCTATTACAGTTGTTTGTTGTCCTATGTTTATTTTGCAACATAAGTTAAAAAGGTTGAAAATTGAGTTCCGAGACTGGAATAAAAATTCTTTTGGTAATGTTCACAATGCAGTGCTTCTTAAGCAGGTTCTCCTCCTTGGTATTTAACAAACCTTAGAGATTGTTAGTTTGTCTGATTTGATGGGTTTCTCTGTCAAAAAAAGATTGCTAAGGAGGAGCTTGATCATGCTCTTCACTGTCAATATTTGTTTTGGATAGAAAGGGTCAAAATGCTATGGTTTAAAGATGGAGATAGAAATACTGTCTTTTTTTCATGTTGTGGTTAAGAGGAGAAATAATTCTAGCGGGATTCATCGCCTACGGATTGATAATGAGGTTATTGAGGATCATATTTTGGATTTTTATAAAAACCTGTATGCTGAGTCTGTTTCTAATAATCAGGATACAAGTAATATGGAATATTTTATTGGTACTTATATTCCCGAACTGGTTTCCTTTGAAGAGAATATGATGTTGATTAAATGCCCTGATTATTTGGAAATCAAGAATGTTGTTTTTAATCTTAATGGTAATAGTGATCCTGGTCTTGATGGTTTTGGTGGTGTTTTCTATCATTCTTGTTGGGAAGTTATTGGGACAGATGTTTGCAAAGTTGTTCAACAGTTTTTAAAACAAAATTGGGTTTTTCATGGAATGAACTGTAATGTGGTATCTCTTATTCCTAAGATTCAGGGTGTTAAATCAATTAAAGATTATAGGCCAATTGTTGTTGTTAATTTCAAATTTAATATTATTTTCAAGATACTTGCGGATTGGCTTGTAATTGAGGCTGCTAGAATCATTTATTCTAATCAATATGGCTTTGTGCAGGGTAGACATATTTAGGATTGTATTGGTATTGCTTTTGAAGTTATTAATGTGGCTTACAAAGTTCATATTCATAAAGTTTTTAACACTGAGTTGGAAGTTCTTATTATTAGTTTTGACACGCTTTGATTCTCATCCCTTGTTTGTTGGTTGGATTAGTACAATTCTCCGTTCAACTATGCTTTCTATAAGGATAAATGGTAGTTTTGTGGGTTTCTTTCCTTGTAGTAGAGTTTCCAGACAAGGAGATCCATTGTATCCTTTACTTTTTTGTCTTGTAGAGGAAGTTATCAATAGTGGTATCTCTAAGCTTGTGAATACTAAGAAGATTCTGCATATGGCTAGTCCACAAGGTTATGTCACTCCCTCTCATATTTTATATGTTGATGACATATTTATTTTTTGTAGGGCAGATAATAAGTACCTTAGAAATTTGAGTGTTTTTCTTAAAACATATGGAGATTTTTCGAGTCAATATGTTAATAATTCTAAGAGCAGTTTTTTTCACCATGGATAATTCTGCAAGATTTTCACCAAAAATCAATGTCTCCTTTCTTGTACTCATGATTGTTTACCTTTTACTTATTTTGGAGCGCCTATTTTTGTTGGTGCTCCAAAGTGTCGATTTCTTCAACCTTTGGTTGATAAGGTCAAATTGAAGCTAGCATCTTGGAAAGGTAAATCTCTCAGCATGATGGGTCGGACTCAGTTGGTTAATACAATGATTACCGGATTTCTAGCTTATAGCTTTAATATGTATAAATGGTTTGTTTTCCTTATTAAGAAAGTTGAGCAATGGTGTTGAAATTTTATTTGGACTGGTGATATTTTGCAGAAAGTTGTAGCTACAGTTAATTGGGCTACAATTTGTTCCTCTCTTAAGAATGGAGGTTTGACGATTATTAATCTTCATCATGAAAATAATGTGTATCTTCTCAAGCTTGCTTGAAACTTTTCTTATAGTAACAAGCCTTGGTCTTTTCTCCTGAAAGCCATAGTTCTTAAATCAAAACACAAGCTTCGAATGGTTTATCGATCCTCGTCTCTTTGCTTTGGCCTGGAATTAAGAAGATTTATGCTACTATACTTGATAATACTTCTTGGACTGTAGGTACAGGTACTTTATTAATTTCTAGAATGATAAATGGTGATCTACTACTTCTTTAGCTAATATTGCAAGGTTATCTAATGATGCTAGCATTCTGGATACAGTCTCTCAGTTTTTGGACTAGTTGTGATTGGAATATTCCCAGCAGATGCCTCATTTTTTTAATCATATCATGGTTACAAAGGCACGGGATATTCCTAATTGGATTTTAGATAAGTCTGGTCGTTTCACTCTTAAATCAATTAGGACTTTTTCTTGGAACCAGATGTTCCCTGTGGTTGGGGTAAATTAATTTGGTCTTCATATATTTCGCCTTCCAAAACTCTAGTACTCTGAAAAGTTTTTCATGGACAGCTTCCTACAGATCAACATATTCAGCATAAAGGTTTGCAAATATGCTTTATGTGTACACTTTGTTAAAAGCACGAGGAATCTATTCAGCATTTATTTTTTTAATGTTCTAATGTTTTGCATATTTGGAGTTGGGTTCGGCAGATTTTTCTTACTCCTGAGTTCTCTAATAAGGAAGATCTTCTTTCTTTTATTAAGAGTGATGGTAGTTCTTTGGTTAAATTGCTTAAGCTAGTTGTGATAACTTTTTCTATTTATATGATATGGCGTAGCAAAAAGTATGCTAGATTTCAGGATAAGATTAAAGATTTAACTTGTCTCGTGAGAAATTCGTTTAAAGCTTCAATGAAAAATAATATGTTGGATTTCAGCGTCATTAAATTTTTTTTTGTATTAATACTCGTACTGGTAAAGTTCTTCGCCCTTTTCTTGTTAGATGGGATTTCCCTTTGCCAGGGTGGGTTAAAATTAACACTGATGAGGCTACTAGGGGATATCCTGGTCTTGCTACTTGTGGAGGTGTTTTCTGTGGGAGTATGAGAGAGTTTATTGGGGAATTCTCTACATTTCTTGATGTTCATAATATTTTGGTTGCTGAGTTTTATGGAGTTATATATGCTCTGGAGGAAGTTCAAAAGATGAGATTTACTAATGTATGACTTGAATGTGATTCTACCTTGGTTTGTGATACGTTTATTGGTAAGACTATTGTTTTGTGGATGCTTCGTAATCTATAAAATACTTGTCTTAATTATTGTGTGAAAATCAGGTTTAGGGTTATTTTTCGTGAAGAAAATGTGTGTGCCGATAAGTTGACTAATTTAGAATTTATTCATAGAGAAATAATAGGTTTTCCATCTAGTATGTTCTTAGAATTTTTTATAAATAAATATAGTCTACTTAGGTATCGTTTTTGTTAATATATGAGTTTTGATCTAGTTCTTCCAAAGTTTTATTGTATTTTTTTTAATATTTTTTTGTGTGATGACATATAATTGTTATTATTTGGAACTAGCGGGAACACAGGCACTTCAGTGCCTGTGTATCCGCATTTTTTATTTCTTTAATATTTTTTATATTTTTCAAAAACAATTTCTCTTAGTAACATTAAAATGAGAAGTTAGTAGTGGAGAGAGAAATTGGGAATTAGGTAGAGAGAAAGTGGAAAGTAGTATATGTGAGTTATGCGTAGTGGAGAATCATAAAATTTGTTTCTTAAATCAATTTTAATAAAAAAAAAATCAGTTTAAATCAGAAAAGTAACGTACCAAATTTCCACCCTCCTGCTAAAGTGGTACACAAAATATTACAAATATCTTTAATTTTTTTATTTAATAGGGAAGAAGATCTTTAAAACAGAAAAGTAAGTAATCAATCTCTCCACTCTCTCCAGTTAAATAATAACAAATAAAATAAATTTTAAAATTAAAAAATTATTTTATTAATTTTTAAAATTATAAAATGTCCAAATAACCAAAATAAATTAATACAAAAAATTATTAAGTAAGGATAAAATGGAAAAAAAAATTAAGAGCAGTTAAGAGGGGAATAAGAAATGACACAATGACCATAATACAATAATAAAATTAAATATTAATATAAAGATAAAATAGGAAAAAAAATTAAGAGCAGTTAAGAGGGAAATCCCCTTTATATACAGGTATAGATGTCAACATATATATATATATATATATATATATATATATATATATATATATATAATATACTAATAAAAATAATTCATTATATTATAAAATTATAAAATTTATATACATAATATAATTTACATCGATTATGTATATAAATTCTATAACATATATCGAAAATATATATATATATATATATATATATATATATAAATAAATTTTTATAATATAATATAATTATATATAATAATAATAATAATATAATATAATTATACATATAATAATAATAATATTAGAAATATATTTATATATTTATAATAAAAAAATTATTAATATTAATAACATAAATATTAAAATAATAATAATAAATTTATAAAATAAAATAATAATTAAAAATAATAATATTAATTAAAATTAATTTTTAAAATAATGATATTAAAAAAATTAAAAAATTATTAAATAATAATATTATTAATAATAACTACTTTAATCTTATTTGTATCAAATATTTATATTTATAATATTATTAATAATTAATATAGTTATTTATATAAAAAAAATATAACATGATAAAAAAAAATATAGTTATTTATATAAAAATAAATAGATTTATATCCTTGTTTTGTAGCATGGTTTCTGTTAAGCATGCTCTTTAGATATAAAATATGAAAGTTTTGGAATGATTGTACAGCTGTAGTTGAGGGTGATATTTTTTTGGATACCAGTCAAAAGTGGGAAGGCAAGAATGTTATGTTAGTTTTAATATTTGGATTTTTGGCAATACCAGTTTATTTATCCGTCGCCAAGACAATCTGTGATTTCTGGTCGTTCACGCTGAGAGAGGATTGGAAAGCAGAACAGTGGAGAAGAAAAAACCATATAAAGAGCTGCTATGGGCCCTTCCCTACCAACCCAAGCAGTATATGCACAACTAAAAAGGTGAAAGAAAAGAATCAATGCATGTAATGATTCAACGAAGACAGCTAAAACAAAACCGTAAGCAGAGAAATGAAGGCTTTGAACACCATTTCCCCCCACGCCCCAGCTGAGAAAAAAATTAGAAGGATATCATATCTATCTACAAATTGGATGCTAAAAACCACCTAACTAACAATCATTCCTTTACTTAGACTTTCTCACGGACTTGGATTTCTTCATTTTCCCCGATTTATCATCCACACTCGTCCATCTATACCCCGCAGGAATCGCAAAAGGGTCCGAATCCAATGCCACGGAGGAGGAACATCGCTGCTGTTGCTGTTGCTTCACGCTGTTACTTCGTCTCAGCCACGAGGATTGTACGGACGAGGAGGTTCTGTTTTCCGCTTTGTTGTGTTGCTCCTCTCCTCTGATTGCGGCTGCGCCACTGAGCAAATGTCTGGGACTGGAGAATGGAGTGTAGAACTGCTCCAGAGGTTGCAGCTCCACGAACTTTGTGAAAGTAATCACCACCCTCACTGTAGGGACCACCGGTATAGCCACCTGACCCACACCAAAACCACAATTATTATTTACAACGCCAAAGTATTAATCCTCACCATTATTTCACATGTCTCCTACATTTGCATGTGAAAGTATTAATCCTCACAATCTTAGGTGAGTGTTCTGTTAGTGGTGGACAAATCACGGTCAACCCCCGACATTGACTTCCCTATGGACTTTGGCAATAAAGGTAGGGTCATCCAAGACCACGTCATCATCGTGTGGGACCATGCTGTTGTCCTCACATCACTGTTCATTGAAATTATTACTCATAACCCACTACACTGGCCCCACCCAAATTCTAATTCTCAGGGAGGGATTCTTCAAGTCAGGCCCACAAAAAATTACTACTAATAGGCTTAACAACGGTCTAGCCGAAATAGAAACAGGGTTTTAAAATAATTTAATTATAAAAAGACTAAAAAATATGATATTCGCGTCATGACATGCCCTTACCTTAACGGGAAATGTTCCCGGCGGGAACGTCGTCGTGAGTATCTCTCTCAGCCTCCTCACTGCTTTCACCTTATTGGCGAGTATGTCGAGTAACGGCAGAAGCTCCTCCGTCTTCAACGGAAACTGCTCCGTTAGCCACACTGATGGCCGTAGGCTTCTAACGTACTCTTTTTCCTTGGTCTGTGGCATAGTCACGCTTGCCGAAGGCCTTCGCGGAGGTGGGACCGTTACGGACGTTAGGTCGACGCTTTTCCTTCCCATTGGGACCCACTCTCTCTCTTCTCGAACAAAGCTACTGTGTCTTCTCTTGTCTGGCATTGGGCACCCGAAATTGGGATTCTCTGCAACGAGAAAACCGTCGTCGTCTTCGTCAAGTTCCAACGGCAGCACCTGCTCACTTCCTGCCACGTCAGACTCACCGCCAGCAACTTTCCTTGACCGGAAACTGAAAACAACGTTATGCATTTCGTACACCTTCGCCTTCCATTCTCCTACGCTCTCTGTTTTCTCTTGCCTTCGCCAATTCATTCTGCCTACAAGCTCTGCCTTCGTCACGTCCATGCCAGGACGGTAGACGCTAGTCTGCGAGCAGAATCCGGCTACGTCGGACTCGTTCATCGGTCCGCCGGCGTTCTCAAAGGCATCGAAGATTTTGCTGTCGTCGCGGTTAAGAACGAGAAGCGAACCTGGCGGGACATCGTGCGCGTGATCTCCGTCGCCGAGGAAGAGGAAGCTCTGGTCAGCGCGCTGGATTTTGAGACCGTCGAAGCCGGCGAGGGAGGTGTCAGCGCGGAGATTGCCGTCGCGCTTCCAGATTTTGTAGGTGTCGGAGGGGGCGATCTTGCCGACGAAGGGAATGACGGAGCTCTCAAAGTGGAAGGAGATCTCCATGTAGAAGTCGCGCATTCCGCGGAGCACGGATATGACGCGCGGGAGGCGGCGGCGCCACTTGGACCAGGCATTGCGGTGGTGGAGGCGAAGGAGGACAAGCGCAATGTCGGAGGCGCGACGACAGAGAGCCTCCTGCAGAGCGTTCCAGCCAGCGGAGTTCTGGAGTGAGACATCGGCGCCGGCAGTGGCGAGGGCGCGGGCGGCGAAGAGGTCGTTGAGGCGGACGGCGAGGTGGAGAGGCGTTTCTCGGTAAGGAACGTCGCGACGGTCAAGGAAGGCCGAGATCTGATCAGCGATCTTTTCCTGCGAGAGGGAATCAGATTCGGTTTGGATTAGGGAAGGATCGGGGAGACGCGGGAGTGAGGAGATGATTCTGGAGAGAGTGGTGTGATCTGCCAAAACGACGGCGTGGTGGACTGGACTGTGGGCGTAATTTTGGGGTTTTATGCTGGGAGGAGTGTTGGACTTTGCCATGTTAGAAGGATGAATGAAGGCTTAGGAGGTTTATGTTGCGGTTATGATGGTAGCATGGATTATCTGAGAATGAAGGGGTATTATGGTCCCAATGCAACAGGCACGTCTTTTTGTAAAAACCAAACTACTACTCCTCAATTCACTTTATTCAACCCCTCTTCTCGCCCTTTCATATTCCTTTCCCTTTTCCACTCTCACACTCAACTCTCCTTCCAACTTACTTTCCTACCCTCTTCAGTCTATCCTTTCTTTAACCCATTCCAATTTTTGAATGTTAGGCCAAAAGTAGATGAGATTCTTCCCTCATTTTTATTAGGTAAGTTTTTCTTATTTAAAAGACGGTTTCAAATAATTAATTCAATAACTTTTTATTTCTTTTTAAGACACAAATTATATGATTTGAATGTCATTATTTTTCACAATTACACTATATTTATTATAATTAATACTAATATTTTACAATTCCATAACCTTCTACTGTATTATATAAAAATTGATGTTTAAATTGAACTTTTGGACAAACAATTTTTATTACTGGTTGTTTTCTAAACTCTAAAGCAAAGTAATAACATAAAAATTCAAATAACAAAAAATAATAATTTTACTAAAAAACGAAAATTATACATTTTTCTTGAATTCAACAATCTCTTTTGCAAAAATAAAAAACGGTTGTGTCTTGCTTAAAAAAATGGTCATTAAGCGGCATTATCAGATGTCAATTTCATCCACTACCTGAATTTAATTTCTGCTTAGGATCTTTCGTTTGTCCTTGTCCTAATATTTTAATATTAAACAGTTTATAGAGAATCTTATGATGAGAGTAATAAACTATATTAAGAATTATTTGAACAACATTTTTTTTATCTATTAACATTTTTTACAGTGCAGTATATTAAAAATAAACCCCAAAACTTAATTGTGTGATAACTTAATAGTCACATGTGATAGTTTATTATTGACTTCTTCTTTTTAAAAGTTTTCATATTAAGTATTACTCTCTAACTTAATATCTCATCATATTTAAAATAACAATAATCATTTGTTATTACATAAAAAAATATTATTAAAAAAAAAAATACAAAAAAAAAATTATAAAGACTAGACCAAAATCTCTATTTTAACAAAAAGATACATAGGTAGACTATACAAATTCATAAATAGTTCTAATAACAAACTATATGAAAGCCTATTATACCAATGAAATGATTATCTAGGAATAAATCCTAAATTAACCAAATTATCATCACACGCATTCCTTTCATGAAAAATATGAGTAACCCTAAACCTGGTTTTTTCACAGTAATTAAGACAAGTATTTCATCGATTACGAAGCATCCACGAAAAAATAGTTATAGAAGTAAACGCAACACAAACCAAGACAGAATCACATTCAAGTCATACATTAGTAAGTCTCATCTTTTGAGCTTCCTCCATAGCATGTATAACTCCATAAAAGTCAGCAACCATATCAGTCTGAACTTCAAGAAACGCAAAGAAAGCATCAATAAACTTTCATACTTCCACGGAAAATACCTCCACAAGTAGCAAGATCCGGATAGTTTTAACCCAACTTGGTGAAGGAAACTCTCATCTAACAAGAAGAGGATGAAAAACTTTATCAGTACGAGTATTAATACCAAAAAACTTAATCACATTGAAATCCAACATATCATTCTTCATTGAAGCTTTAGACAAATTTCCCACTAGACAAATTAAATCTTTAATTACCGAAATAGCCCTAAAAACATCAATCTTATCCTGAAATCTAGCATAATTCCTCATACACCATATCATCCAAATAGAAAAAGTTATCACGACAAGCTTAATTAATTTAACCAAAGGACTGTCATCACTCTTAATAAAAGAAAGAAGATCATCCTTATTAGAGAAATAAGAAGTAAGAAAAATTTGTCATACCCAACTCCAAATATGCAAAACATTATAACATTTAAAAAATAAATGTTGAATAGATTTCTTGTGCTTTTCACAAAGTGATAGAGCTAGGGTCACTCCCTTGGGTTCGAGGTCAAGGGAAGAAACCTTCAGAAAACATACAAGAGAGAAGATAGGAAATAATTATTTTCTTTCTTTTCATTTCTTTCATCATGGTAGTATTTAAACAAATGATCTAACGCCAATCATTGGCAACCCACAATACTAGGAAACAACAAAACAGAATTGGATTGTGTATCTACACCTATGACTCAGCAGAAAAACAGAATTGCATATGACTCAACATAATTCTCCCTTCACACATAGTCACTTAGGTAAGTGGGTTTCCGGGTCATCCTAATGGGTTTGGACGATTAGGCCTCTGCATTCCTATCATCACCCTCCTCTGGGAAGGCCACCTTGTCCTCTCAAGGTGAAACTTGTGTTGAAGATCATCCCATTTTTCCCAGCTTGTGTCTTCCGGAGCCAAACCAAGCCACTACACCAATACCAAGAGAGAAGGTGGCGAAGTAGAAGTATCCCATTTGCGGTCCAAAATAGCCAAAGGTTGAACCAAGGGATGGTTATCGTGGGTATCCGGTGGTAATGGATCAGTATTGTGAATGAGTAGACCTTTGTGAAGTTTCATCAAAGAGTAATTGAACAAGGGGTATATCTTTGAACCAGAGGATGAATTCAAACGATAAGCAACTGCCCCAATCTATTTTGTGATTTGAAAAGGACCATAAAACCTTTTAGATAATTTATGGTATGTCAAATTAGAAATAGAACTCTAGCGGTAAGGCTGCAATTTGACATAAACTCAGTCTCCTATATTATAGGATATATCTCTCCTTTTGCTATCAGCTTGTAGTTTCGTGGCAGCTTGAACCTTGAGCAAACGGTTCCTTAATTTGAGCAACATTTCTTGTCTAGAAGCCAACAAATTGTCAACAACTTCAATGGAAGATGAACCAAGCAAATAGTTAGGTATGGATGGAGGACTTTTGCCATACATAAGCTCGAAAGGTGTAACTCTAGTAGAGGAATGGACAACAGTATTATAAGACCATTCTGTTAGAATGGATGGCTTTAAACTAGAGGGGGGTGAATTGTTTAAAGAGGATTTTCGCAAACTTTTAAACAAGAATGAAATTATTACAAGAAACAATTGATAAGAAATTCAGTTTGTCAAAACAGCAATTAAAAACAGCAGTACCAGAAAAACAATCGGTTGTTTCACAGAAACAATCGGTTGTTTATACCAGTAAACAACAAACAAAACTGAATTTAAAGAGTTAAGGATAGAGAGATTGCACACAGATGTTTATACTGGTTCACTCCAAACCCAGAGCTACATCCAGTCTTCTCTGAAACCCTGAGGAAATCCACTAAGCAATCACAACTTTGATCATTTACACCACAACCAAGAAAGTGACCTTGAACACCTCAAGACACACACTCTTCTTGGCCAACACACCAACACTAAGATTGCTGATTTTGATCCCCTCAAGAACACACAGCCAATCTCAGCAAACACAGAAACGAAACTTGTTTCACAGAGTACAAGGATTACACTTGTTACGGAAGATAATCTGAAATCAATACAAGCAGAATCCTATTCCACAACTTTGATTAATCACAAACTTTCAGCAATCTCTGCTCTTTGAAAAACTCTTAGCAAAAACTTGTCAAAGATTAATCTTCAAATTTGTTTTTCTGAATTTATTCAAAGATGTATTTTGTTATCAAATCTTAACAAACTCTTAAATTGCATTAAAAGATTGGTCAAAGCATTTAATGACTGGAGCGTAATCAGTTAAATCATTTAAAGCTCAGTCAAAGATAAAACATTTTTTCTGTTATGGTCCCAAAACAAACAATCGGTTGTTTCCTCGAATAAATCGGTTGTTTCCTCGAATCAATCGGTTGTTTCCTCGAATCAATCGGTTGTTTTGGTTTTAACAACTTAACCATTTGAAAAACAGTTTTCAAATCTTTTCTCAAAACATCTAAGTGTAAACAATCGGTTGTTTCGACAAAACAATCGGTTGTTTTAACTTAGTTTAAAAACATTTTACTTTCACAAAGATTGAGAATGCCTATGCTTTAGATTCGATCAAGGGGTGGATTACAACACTCAAACTACCCCAGAACTAGACTATAATAGCACAGCAACAGCAAGCACAGCCAAGGCTTCATCATCCTTCAAAGGGTTTGGATTCTTCAAAGCTTAAACACCACTTGGTTCAACAATCTCCCCCTATTTGATGAAGACAAATCCCTGATGCTTGTGTTGTACCTGATTGAATCTGAAGCAGTTCCTGCAAGATATAGTTTTGAACAAAGCTTAGAACTTCTAATATTTGGTTAGCACATATATAAGATTTAAAGATCAGAGCTAAATATCAGAAACAAAAATTACTCATCCAAACTGTTTTAACAACTAAAAAAAAGAAATTTAAACACAGCATATATATCTCCCCCTATTTGTCTTCACAAATAGACAAAGAGAAGAGATAAAACAAGATATTGTTTTGATTACATCAGAATTAAAGCAGTAACAATAGAAGGAAAGAAAATTTAAAACATCAGATATAACCACCAAAAACAATCGGTTGTTCCGATAATTCAACCGGTTGTTTTTCTTCATTCATCATCATCAACAAACTAAAGATCAAAGATTTGGTTCTGGACAGCTTCAATCTGTTCATCTAGAGTCATGAAGTGTGCATCCATGTTGTCAAACTTGTTGTCAATCCTCTGGAAATTACTAACACAGAGATCATGGAGGTTTCTTTGATTTTCAGCAAAGCTATCAAGCCTATTCATCATTAGTCTTTCAAAAGGAGACACGGTTTGCATCCTTTCTTCTTGATTTCCAGCACCAGCACTTGGTCCAACATCTTGATAATCTTCAGGTGGATCTTCATGTTGAACATCCATATCAACAGGTTCATCTTGTTCAAGATCAGCAGCACCACTAGATGAGGCACCAAGGTCACCATCCTTACTAATCCATTTTCCACCTACTTTGGTAAAACCCATCTTGCTGAGTGATCCATTGTTCAACTCTTGAGTTGACTTGACCAACTCAGAAGTTTCATCTTCAAGGTTCACTTTAAAATAGAGTAGAAATTTAGATACTAAAACAGCATATGGATAGTGATAGTCACTTAATCTCATAGCCTTTTGCATGTTCTCTTTGATGATGTGGATCCAATTGATTTTGATCTTCTTCATGATGCAGAAAATGTATACCAGATCTTCCTCAGTAAGAACAGAATGATTACTCCCCCTTGGAGTAAGAATCCAAGTCACAATGAGAGCAAGCAATCTTTCATCAAGCTTTAGACCTCCAACCGAGCATGTTCTCACTTGAGCATGTTGATTCTTCAAGCAACTTTTGTAGTATTGGATTTTGTTAAAATCCTCCACTACTCCAAGATTTCCTTTGTTGATTCTAAGGCCAAAGAACTTGAGACCAGCAACAGCAGTCCATACTTCATGAGTTATCTCCATTTCTACACCTTTCACATGAGAAACTAGATTGTTTCCCTCAAACTTTAAATTTGTGTAGAACACCCTTACCAAATCTGGATAAATGTTTCCCTTCATCTCCAGGAACTTTCTGAGAGATTGATCCTTGAGCAGCCTTCTTACATTGTCAAGCTTTTGACTTTTCAGCCAATCAAAACATACAACCTTGGGGTTGTTTATCTTTTTGATACTTGTTTCATACCTATACCTCTCAATAAGATCATTGTCTCCAGAAAACCAGCCTTCTAGCCTTCCTCCAGACCTTACAGCCCTGGTTTTGACTCTCTTTGAGGTGGGAGGAGTTGATTCCATGATGGCAGAGAAGAAAACAGAGAAGAGCTCACTTCACAGATTTTTGCAAGAGATGTTGCAATTGGTTGTTCTTGTGAAAGAGATCAGCTGCACCAGATTTTATAGGAAAAAAAAATCAATTAGCATTCAATTTTATTTAGTGGGTACCTGATTTTCAGAGAGAGAGGACTTGACTCTGCTGTGCACAGAAAACGTCAGAAAAAGCTGAGAATCACATGGTCTTCACATGTGATCTTTGACTAGTCATTAAGGCTATTGAATTTCCAAGATTTTGGAATATTTTCCTTTATGACTGTTGTAACTTCTCTCTGAACGTGATCAGCTTTCAACACAGTCTTTGACCAAGATTCTCTCTTTGAA
Organism: Phaseolus vulgaris; assembly: GCF_051622355.1. NCBI lineage: Eukaryota > Viridiplantae > Streptophyta > Magnoliopsida > Fabales > Fabaceae > Phaseolus > Phaseolus vulgaris. The sequence continues at coordinate 14,984,611 of NC_143500.1, forward strand.
TTGATCTGCAACGAATAGAAATTCAAAATATCAATTAAAAAGATTTCTTCACAGTGCTGTCAGACCCAAAACAATCAGTTGTTTCGAAGAAACAATCAGTTGTTTTTCTGCAGGAATTAAAACTGATTTTGAATTTTAACTATGAGCAGAAAGAGTTCAAAGCAGATGACACTAAGCATATAAAAGATTTTTATTCCATGAGAAAGACTTATAAAACACAAATTAAGAACAAGTAAAGGAAAGTCTTATCCTTATGTTAATTCTTCAATGAGCCATGTGCTTTATGATCAAGAAGCCTCTTTTCACTGTTGATGTCCTTTGGACAGATGCATAGCATTGATCCAGCTTCAATGATTGTCTTTTTCTTCCAAGAACTTGATCACATGACTTAGTCCTTCACACTTCTTTAGAATTCCTGCAAAAACATGAATTCAAGCAACAAGATTAGGTCCCTTCACAAATGTGGGTCCAATAGATTTCTTTTTCTCACTTGGAACCTCACATCCTTTCGGAATCCATTTCATGTAGCCTCTAGGAATAGAGAATTTTCTTATATTGCAGAATCTAACTGAATGACCCTTTTTCATGCAATAAAAGCATTTAACAACCGGTTGTTTCGATTTAACAATCGGTTGTTTCACTGGCTTTCTTAAAAAAAAATTTGAAAACTTATCTTGTTGGTTCTGTGGATTGAAACCCAAACCAGCCTTTCCAAAAGCACAGCTTTGAGATGCCAAGACATTCTCAAAGTTAGATTTTTCCTTTGAAAGCTTGTTCACAGTTTCAACAAGGTAGCGAACCTTTTTCTCAAGATTTTCACAATTTTCGCAAATGAGAGTGTCACACTTGCAAGAAACATTTTTGAAATGGTTTTCCAGATTTTTGAAATCATTTTTAGATTTTTCAATCTCATCTTCAAGTGATTTCACTCTCTTTTCTAGCCAACTGTTAAAATCTTTCAATCGGTTGTTTGAAAGAACCAATCGATTAGCTTCATCATGAGTTTCTTGAAAAGCTTCAAGTAATTCACTGTAATTTTGTTCATTCAAGGAAGCACATGAACTTACCTCACTTGAGCTGCAAGATTCATCATCATCTTTAGCAACCAAGCAGATGTTTGCTTTCTCATCTTCACTTGATGAAGAACTTGATGATGACACCTCATTTTCATCCCAAGCTATGTAGGCTCTTTTTGTCTTGCCTTTCTTTTCCTTGTAGCTAGACTTTTTCTCCTTGCTTTTGTTTGGACAGTCTGCCTTTATATGACCTTGCTCACCACAACCAAAACAAGTATAGTTATTGGAATTAAAATCATTGGATTTCTTGTTTCCATACCTTTCTTTGTTGTTGTCTTTGTTGCGGTTTCTCTTTAGGAATTTGCTGAACTTTCTTGACAACAAGCTAAGGTTTTCCTCATCACTTTCATCACTGGATTCTTGTTTTCCTTTGTGCTTGGAAGCTTTTAAGGCTATGCTCCTTGTGTGCTTGTCTTCACTCTCTTGAACATTGAGTCTATTCATCTCTAACTCATGTTCCCTAAGCTTTCCAAACAAAGAAGCAACACTTAATGATGTTAGATCTTTAGATTCGGAAATAGCAGTTCCCTTGGAATGCAATGCTCTATCAAGACATTTCAAGATCTTGATGTTCAGCTCTTCTTTATCAAAGGTCTTGTCAAGACTCATAAGATGATTGATGATGTGCGTGAATCTTTTCTGCACCTCAGCAATTGTTTCTCCTTTAAGCATTCTGAACATCTCATACTCTTGGATTAAAGCATGCTTCTTAGCTCTCTTCACCTCATTTGTTCCTTCATGAGTGACTTCCAAGGTGTCCCACATTTCTTTTGATGATTTGCATTGAGAGACCCTGAAAAACTCATCTGAATTTAAAGCAGAGGTTATAATATTTTTGGCAATGCAATCGAATTTGGCATTTTTGCTTTCTGCATCAGTCCATTGAGACCATGGCTTCTCAATGACAGATCCATCTTTTTCAAACTTTGGGACAAAAGGACCATTTTCAATTGCATCCCAAATTCCTTTATCAAGTGATTCCATAAATATTTTCATTTTCACTTTCCAAAATTGGTAGTTCAAACCACAAAACAGAGGTGGTTTGTTAATTGAAGCACCTTCCCCAAAAGGTAGTCTATCAGCCATTTTAAAAACAGTTTTAGGATCAACTTGAATAACTTTCAAGAACCAAGCTCTTGATGCCAATTGTTAGAATAGATGGCTTTAAACTAGAGGGGGGGGGGTGAATTGTTTAAAGAGGATTTTCACAAACTTTTAAAACAAGAATGAAATTATTACAAGTAACAATTGATAAGAAATTCAGTTTGCCAAAACAGCAATTAAAAACAACAGTACCAGAAAAACAATCAGTTGTTTCACAAAAATAATCGGTTGTTTATACCAGTAAACAACAAACAAAACTGAATTTAAAGAGTTAAGGATAGAGAGATTGCACACAGATGTTTATACTGGTTCGCTCTAAACCCAGAGCTACATCCAGTCTTCTCTGAAACCCTGAGAAAATCCACTAAGCAATCACAACTTTGATCACTTACACAACAACCAAGAAAGTGGCCTTGAACACCTCAAGACACACACTCTTCTTGACCAACACACCAACACTAAGATTGCTGATTTTGATCCCCTCAAGAACACACAGTCAATCTCAGCAAACACAGAAACGAAACTTGTTTCACAGAGTACAAGGATTACACTTGTTACAGAAGATAATCTGAAATCAATACAAGCAGAATCCTATTCCACAACTTTGATTAATCACAAACTTTCAGCAATCTCAGCTCTTTGAAAAACTCAAAAACTCTTAGCAAAAACTTGTCAAAGATTAATCTTCAAATCTGTTTTTCTGAATTTATTCAAAGATGTAGTTTGTTATCAAATCTTAACAAACTCTTAAATTGCATTAAAAGATTGGTCAAAGCATTTAATGACTGGAGCGTAATCAGTTAAATCATTTAAAGCTCAGTCAAAGATAAAACAGTTTTTCTATTATGGTCCCAAAACAAACAATCGGTTGTTTCCTCGAATCAATCAGTTGTTTTGGTTTTAACAGCTTAACCATTTGAAAAACAGTTTTCAAATCTTTTCTCAAAACATCTAAGTGTAAACAATCGGTTGTTTCGACAAAATAATCGGTTGTTTTAACTTAGTTTGAAAACATTTTACTTTCACAAAGATTGATAATGCCTATGCTTTAGATTCGATCAAGGGGTGGATTACAACACTCAAACTACCCCAAAACTAGACTATAACAGCACAACAACAACAAGCACAGTCAAGGCTTCATCATCCTTTAAAGGGTTTGGATTCTTCAAAGCTTGAACACCACTTGGTTCAACACATTCTGCTAGAGAAAGAAATTTGTACTGGTTGGAAGGTTTAGCATAAACAAAGGAAGACAAATACTGCTCAAGTACTCAATTAAGGACCTCCGTTTGACCATCAGTTTCAAGATGGTATGAAGTGCTCATGTTCAGTTTTGTGCCACATATTTTAAACAACTCGCGCCAGAATTGACGGATGAAAATGGGGTCACGGTCTGAGACTAGGCTACGAGGGAAGCCATGGTGTTTGCAAACCAATTCCATAAAAATAGAAGCCACCTTAAAAGCTCCATATTTTGGAGGAAGTGCGCCAAAGTGAGCACCCTTTGAAAAACGATCCACCACAACAATAATAGCAGTATGACCCTGGGATGGTGGTAGGCCAGTGATAAAATCCAAGGAAAAAGGTCTTCCCAAATAGCTGTTGGGATTGGCAGTGGCTGAAGTAAGTCTGCCGATTTCTTGGTCTCATACTTGACTTGTTGGCAAGTGTTACATTGAGAAATGAAGTGTTGAACATCCTTGCGCATGTCAGCCCAGTAAAAACTTTCTTACAACCTATGTAAGGACTTTGCTACCCCCATATGGCCTCACAAAGTAGTCTTGTGGTATTCCTCCATCAGTAATTGTTTAAAGTGATTAGTAGGGTCGAGCCAGATCTTTCCTTTGAAGAAAATGAGGCCATTATGAATTTTATAATTTGTAAAAGAGGTGGGGTTGTGTTGTATTTGTGTGACTAATTTCTGGAAATCGGGGCTATCAATTAAGGATTTGCGCAGGTCCTCCAAGAAGGTGAAATTGCACATGGAAAACACGAAAAATTGACCCTCATTGTGCTTAGAGATGCGAGATAAAACATCTACAACAATATTTCTTTTCCCCACTTTATATTGGATGGAATAATCGTAGCCCAGTAGTTTGGAGAGATACACTTGTTGCTCAAGTGTTTGGATTACTTGAGACATCAATTCCTTCAAGCTTTTATGATCTGTTAGAATGACAAATGGGTGACGCAAAAAATATTGGCGCCACTTGCGCACAACCGTGGTGATCACATGCAGCTCCCTAACATATGTAGAAGCTCGTTGTAATCTAGGACAAAAAGGTTTGCTAAAGAAAGCAATGTGATGTGAATGTTGCATGAGAACAGCCCCCATGGCCAGTCCTGACGCATCGGTTTCCAAAACAAAGGGAACAGTGAAGTCAGGAAGAGCAAGAACCGGGGCCTCTGTCATAGCTTTCTCGAGGCGTTCAAATGCTAATTGTGCATTCAAATTCCACTGAAAACAATCCTTGTGTAGCAAAGCAGTAAGAGGTGAAGCAATAGCTGCATATCCCTTAATAAATTTGCGGTAAAAACTTGTGAGTTCAAGAAATCCTCGAAAGGACTTAATGGTGGTGGGAATGGGCCAATCCAACATGGTATGTATTTTTTTGGCTCAGGTTCCACACCCTTTTGGGATACTATGTGGCCGAGATACTCCAATTGACGTTTACCAAATAGGCACTTGGAATCTTTGAGAAAGAATTGCCCATCTCGCAGTGCCTGATAAAAACACTCAAAGTGGGAAAGGTGTGCTTCGAATGAGCTGCTATATACAAGAATGTCATCGAAGAATACAGCTGCAAACTTGCGAAGGAATGGTTTGAGAAACTCGTCCATGGTTGCCTGAAAAGTGGAAGGGGCGTTACAAAGCCCAAATGGCATGAACCTATATTCGTAGTGGCCTTGGTGGGTGCAGAAAGCTGTCTCAGGGATGTCGTGTTCATCCATAAGGATCTGGTGAAAACCTTGCCTCAAATCAAGTTTAGAAAACCAAGAGGCATTGGCCAATTCATCTAAAAGTTCATCAATTGTCAGTATTGGAAAGTAATGGAAGAGGCCCCGACATCTATATTATTTTGGCCTCCATAATTATTGGTCAAGATTCATCATTTTGCATGTACATATTTTTTTTTAAGATTATGCTTATGCGAGCTGTACTACAACCCATGGGCCAATCATTATGCGAGATGGGTCAACAAAACTAACCCGCAATTTTTATGCATGTCGTTTTATCTCAACTTGCCTTTTGAGGACCAAATGCAAGGTGGGACTAGGGATGTGACCCGCAAAATGTAGGCCATATTGACTCACTCATATAGGAAATGCGGATTGATTTCACTGGCTCGCCCTACATAAGAGTTGGCCTGCAGGCCTTCGGGCAAACCCGCATAAAAAATACTTTTTTAAATTAATGAAAAATAAAATTTCAAATATACATTTTGAATAAATTTATTTTTTGTTTATTAAATTAATTATTTTTCTTGTTTAGATGAATTGGGTAAATGATCTCACAATATTATTATCACAACACATGCGTAACAAGACATGAGTAAAAAGAAATTATTATGGTGTTATGATTTTCAATGAAATTTGGATTTTATCGTACTAATAAATTGACTAATGAAATATTTCATTAAATATATACACATTTTTAAGGTAATACATGTAGACACATGATTACTATTCTAATTGAAAAATAGTATAAAATAATATCTATAATACACACACATACACACAGACGCACACGCACACACACATACACACACACGCACGCGCGCGCGCACACACACACACACACACATATATATATATATATATATATACCGACCAATCCTTGGTCATCGACTCTAGGGAAGACCTCAGACATCGGACATCAGTGCCAGATAGTAAAGATGGGCCACGTAAGGTGGGTCCCACAAGCAATATGAGTTAACGTGAAGTTAACCCCACATACTAAGAAAAAGCCTATGTCACGAGGGATCCATGCACGCGGGGTGTATAACGCATTCGGGTGCGACACAAGTAAACAACCCTTGGAGGCGCCAAGGCCCGTTAGGGTTAGGGTTTCCAAGGGAAGATTGCATGCATGACACGTGAATACTGAGGGCACCCATAGAACAGATGGCCCCGCAACATTGGTGCATGAGTTGGTACCTTGGGGACCATTCTGTTAGTCGTTGCACTCCAGTAAAGGAAAGTTCTATGTGCTAGATTATGCTAAGATTGTGTAATAGCAGCGCAAGGAACCCTAGACATGGGTAACAAAACAAAAGTAAACCCTAGTTACAACCTATATAAAGGGTGCTAAGAACCCTAGCAAGGTACATTGTTTCTAGGACTGAAACTACTTTATTCACTTACTGTTTCTTTGCCCCGGTACTAAAACGGCCGCCAAGGCACCCCTTTGTCTTTGTAGGTGAGTGTTAGGATTGATGGCTATAACAAGAGGGGGGGGGGGGGGGTGAATTGTTTACAAAAACTTTTCTCAAATACTTTGCTTAGAATGAAACTTCAACAATCAACTCAGAAAAGCAATTCAGAAAGTCAATCAAATTACCAAACGGAAACAGATAACAAAATTATAATCGGTTAAAATTAGGATTCAACTAGTTGTTTATGACAGCGGAAAATATCAAACAAATATGGAGAGAAGAGATAGAGAGAGTTAAACACAAGGTTTATACTGGTTCACTCTATCCAAGAGCTACATCCATTCCTCAGTCAAACCACTGAGTATTCCACTATGTAACCAATCACAGATTACACACACACCACACAAAGAGGTGACTTTGAATCCCACAAAGCCTACTCACCCTTTTTACACACAGCCAACACCTCAAGCCAGAATCACACTGACTTTACAAGATTTTACAACAATTTTTCAAAGAGTAATATGAAAAATTACAAGAACCTAAATAGGGATATAAAACACCTGAAATCACAGTACACCAGAAACCCTATTGATAAGTTCTTGAATCACAGCAAAGCTCAAAAACAATCTTGCTAATACTTGGTAAAAACACCTTTTCACAAACAGTTGGTAATCTCTCAAATCAGAGTATCAAACTTTTCTATTTTTATCACTTCTCTATCAATCTTTTAACGTTTGAAAGAAGACTAGTTTTATATTACTTGAGAAGCTACCGTTGAAGGTAGATTTGAACAACCAAATCAGTTAAAACAGGTTTTCAAAAAGCTGTTATGAAAACACACATTTAATCGGTTAAAACTGCGATTTAACCGGTTGAATGGTTTTGACAGTTATATAATCGATTCAAAAAACAGTTTCAAAACACCTTTGCCAGCTAAGTGACAAACAACCGATTATCTCAAAACTTTAATCGGTTGTTTTTCCCTTTGCATGGAAAAACACTTAAATCTTTAAAACATATTGGAATAAGCTTTGTTTGAGAATCAAGACTGATCTTACAAAGATTCTAAACTCCAAACCAAAACCTAAACCTAAAACACATCACAACTTCAGGCTTCAAAGAGGATTTGATACATCAAAGCTTCCCATCTTCAACAGTGAGAAGTTCTTCGATCCCAGGATGTTCAATTCTCAGGTGGAGACAGTCAGACTAGAGACTGTCGTTCGAGTCAACCGGCAAGAACAATATATATATATATATATATAATACTATATTTAAATTTTATTATAAAAGTGACTAAGGTCTGACTATTAGATTGCATAAGTATTGAAACCTAAACAATTTTTGCATTTCAGAAAGACAACAAACACTACAAAATATTAAAAACTATCAAGCCTTAATGAATTTCGTGAGGGTCTTATGGATTAGAGATTAAAGGGAATTTCTTTCAACCTTTCTTCTTGCACCCCATACTTAAAAAGAAAATACTCAAATTACCCCTAGACATTTTTCATTTAACGTTTTTTCTTCTTTTCATAATGTAGAATTGGGAGACTTTTCATATTATAGATTTTGGAAGTTAAAATGTGTGTTTCATATTTGTTCAATCTAGAATAATTTTATAAATTTTGTATTATGGATTATAAAATTTGAAATGAATAATTTTATAATTTTTTTAGAGTATAAGAGTATACGAAGAAGTTATGGAAATGTAAAAAATATTAACCAAAATATTAAGATATACGAATTATGCGAATCGATACATCACATACTTAGTCTATGTAAACTACTAATTATACAAGACGAACCTAAGACGGACCTAAGTAAATTAATAAGTTAAATATTAGATAGTTTCCTCTAAATTTTTTCTAACAATTTTTCTTATCGGACCGAGCCATCCTAAAAACTCGCTCCATGCCATCTACACAGGACAAATATTACCATCCCTAACTAAAAATACTTGATATTAAAGAAAAAAATGTGTAAATGAAACATAATTAACTATATATAAATGCATAATTAATTATTTAATTGACTAATAGATTATGTCGGTAGACGTAATCAATTATTCTCCGATTAAATATTTATATTTTAGTAATACAATTAATTAAAATAATTACAAATAAAATTAAGAATAAATTTATAAAGTTCTCTCTTTCTTTCTTCATAAATATTGAGGAGTTGAGAATCTCATCGTCCCCCTCCTTTTTTAGCTCTCATATCCGAGCAGACACAAACAAAAACAATCTAGACCTTTCTTTTCTTTTAAAGAGTAGATTAAACACACTAAAGTTCTCTCTTTAATCAGCGTGCTTAATATTTATTTATATATATATATATATTATATATATATATTATATATATTATATATTATATATATATATATTCTATACCTATATATATATTATATATATATATATATAAATAAATAAATAAATAAATAAAGGGGATTCTCCTCTTAACAACTCTTAATTTTTTTTTCTATTTTATTCTTATATTAATATTTAATTTTATTATTGTATTATGGTCATTATGTCATTTCTTATTCCCTCTTAACTGCTTTTAATTTTTTTTCCATTTTATCCTTACTTAATAATTTATTGTATTAATTTATTTTGGTTATTTGGACATTTTATAATTTCAAAAATTAATAAAATAATTTTTTAATTTTAAAATTTATTTTATTTGTTATTATTTAACTGGAGAATGGAGAGAGTGGAGGGAGTGATTAGTTACTTTTCTATTTTAAAGATCTTCTTCTCTATTAAATAAAAAAATTAACGATATTTATTCTTCATCTTATATTTTATCCGTGTCTTTAAAGTAGAAGTCAAAGATCTTTATTATGGATTTTAATCATAATATCCGTTTTGTAAATCGTTTTTTCTCAAAAAAATTTCTCAAGATATTATAAATATTATCCGTTTTGTAAATCGTTCTTTTTAAAACACTTCTCAAATATTTAAGAAAGAAAGATTATTTAAATTTTTCTTGACTGCACTCCAAAGTAGATTATTAGATGCATTAGAACAATATTCATTACATAAATTTTTTTTTTTTTTTTTATATAGAAACTACATTTCCTGGTATCCTAATATATATTGATTATTACTAAAATTAAAATTGTATTTCCTTATACCGAAATAAAAAATAATTACATAATACAGTAATCCACACATATAGAACTTTTATTCCGTATATTTTATTATTAATTGAAATTAAAATATTTTATAAATTAACAATACATATATTTATGTGTTACTTTAGTAATAAGCTTGTCTACCTATGAGTGCTCAAAAATGGAGATCTACATACTCTACCAATATGTAATACCGTAGAAGATGTGGAGTTACGATTCCTTTAAACACAGATTGTACATTGAATAAGGTTGCTTGTAACATGCGACAATTCAGCTCACCTACCTCTCACTTCGCCAATTGTTTGGTTTGGTTGGTCCTTTTCTAAATTCTCTCACATTTTAATCACCATATGCAACCTTTTTTGTTTTGTTTCAACTGGTGGGAGCACTGCAAAGTTCATATGCTTGTACCATCTGTTTTATTTATTGTGGGGTTACCCAAAATTCTAAGCGCCAACCGTAATTCATTCATTCATTCAGACTACATATTACTTAAACAATGTCATGCTGTGAATCACCCAAACCCACCAACCACCACTCTGATCAACTCTGAACTTCTTTCCCTTCACATTGTAGATTGGGTTCCTTCATTTTGATGGCTCTTAAGGCTGTATCCATCTGGGGTTATTCCAAAGCTCTCTCTCCTCCATTGGGTGTTGGTCTTGCCAATTCTCATTCTACTCCGATTGGGAATCAAAGATATGATTTTGACAAATGTCGCAGATGGGAAAGCTGTTGTTTGGGTGTTTTGGCTCAGACAGCTACCACTGCTGTCGAAGATGAGGAGCCCAATGTCCCCCCTTTGATTGACTCTTCTGGGGCTGCTGATGGTGTTCACCAAATTCACAAGGACATAATCCAGCTTCCTAGTGAGTTATATGATATCACCCCCCTCCCCTCCCCTCCCCCCACACACACACACCATAATTTTTTTTATGTGTTTAACTGGCATTCCGAGAATTCTAGAGTTGTGCTAGTGATTTAAGTTATAAATGTTGCTGATTTCATAACCAAACTTTGCTTTTCAACTAATGTTTCTCCTATTGGTGTTTTGGAGGGATAATTTTGTTACTGGTGCCTTTTGCATTTTTCACTTTTCACTTACAATTTTGTGGTTGATGCTGGAAAGGCAAGACGCTCACAGTATATGCATTTGATATCATCATTGCGCTAGTTTCTTCTTTAGTGCTTGTCCTCTTTCAAGGCCTCCCTTCTTTATTCGGAGAAAAATGGATCATGTTCTTCAAATTCTCCATTCAAATGACTACACAAGAATGTCCTCTCCATTAACAAATGACTTCTATATGTGTTTTGAATTTTAAATAAATAAACATGTTTTGTCGTTTAATTGCAGAATTTTATGGCAAGGCTGCAAGAAACTACTTTATCTAAGTTCCTTCTTTTTTATTAACGCCCCCCAGGGGCCGTCCTATGTTAATGGATTTTATGTTTCTTAAAGGTGTTTTTGTAATTTGCTACGAAAATACTTGCATCTGAATTATCATTTTCTTCTGTCAGATGAATTATTGGTTAAACTTCGTAGATAATAAAGATAACCAACACAAAGGCTAAGCCCCACAAAGTAAAACGCACAAAATCCAAAACTTGCAAAATAGAATTTAGAAAGGAACGGGTATGTAGGTTGAGAAGAGGGAGAACACATGCCATATGTTGGGAATCCCTCCTTAATTTAATGGGAGATTATGACCAATGAATATCAGTAACTCATCTATTGAATATATTCAATGATGGCCATTCAAAAGTTTTTTGAAATTGTAACTCTCTCTTGAATAATCTCTTTATGAAGAAGCCTCTTCTGAGGAAGCAAGTGAGAAGAGTAAAATAGAGAGAAAAAGAGAGACTTTGTATTCCATCCTGGTTGGGTGAGATTGAGTGTTATCATCACAGAGTGAGAGAGGAGCAAATATTGTAAGCCCACTTTCATAGTGGAAGCGTTTTCACTCTAATAGTGAGATTAGAAATCCTAGTAGATGCTAGAGAGACATTGTATTCCATCCTTGTTGGGTGAGATTGAGTGTTATCCTCACAGAGTGAGAGGAACAAATATTGTAATCCCACTTTCATAGTGGAGCCGTTTTCCACGGTGAGATTAGAAATCCTAGTGAGATGCAGGATAGACGTTGTATTCCATTCTTGTTGGATGAGATTGAGTGAGAAGAAACAAATATTGTAATCCTACTTTCATAGTGGAGGCATTTTCTGGTTTTTATTTCTTAAGTTGAGGAAGGTTTTCCCACGTTAAAAATTCTCTGTGTCATTATTCTATTTGCTCTATTTTCTTTGCTTATTTGCTTCCACAAGTGCCCATTTTGTATCTACACCAAAGGGGAGAATTAATTTTGAATTTTCCCAACACCATATACCGAATTTCAATGGCTGTCTCCCATTGAAAAATCTCTTTTTATCACTAGGCTGTTCTTTTATTTGTTTTTTCCAATTCCTGAGTCTAGTTGTTGGAAATGAAAACTACCTGAAAGGGAGATTGTTTGTAAGATATGTAGAAAGGAAATAGACTATGGCATACAACACCAAAATTTCAAACGGCTGCCATTTTCATTGCATCTGATGTCATTTTGGTGATCCGTGACAGACTCAAGGTAGCACAGCCTAAATTCTTGGCTTTGTATGATGGCATCACCGGAGATGGGTTATGACTTTTTGAATGCAGGCATGCACTATATTGTTCCCGCTTGAAATATTATGAATTCTATCAGAGAACCATATATATAATTGAACAATCCTCAGGACTGCCTAATCAATAAATTCTTATAGTGAATTAAATTGCTATATTTTTGTTTAGTACACTTTGAGCCTTGCACACATGCTAGCATATGCATGTGTATGCATGCAGATATTACTGGATGCAATTTATGTTTATGCTAGTTATAGCCGGTAAGTGATGTAATTCCCTTTGGTATTTAATCAACATTTTATCACAATTATGTAATTTCGCTAATTGCAGAGCCATTAACAACAATTGACATTTCTTCTTCTTCTTCAAGCGATGGATCAAAGGTTCGTGTGGCTTATCAGGTATGGTGCTTTAGTCTTTATTTCAAATAAAATATTCATGGCACTATCACCTTTGCTAACTAGCAAGTTTGTTGATACAGGGACTTCCGGGGGCATATAGTGAGGATGCAGCTTTGAAAGCATATCCAAAATGTGAGACTGTGCCGTGTGACAATTTTGAATCTGCATTTAAGGTTGCATTTCTTGTTTTATTATATCTTCGGTGTATGTATTTGATGCATTCAGTTGTAAGCTATAGTTATTGCTGTGATATATTTATATTCTTCTCCACAGGCAGTTGAATTATGGTTAGTGGATAAAGCTGTTCTGCCCATTGAAAATTCTGTTGCTGGAAGCATCCACCGTAATTATGAGTTACTTCTTCGCCATAGGCTGCACATTGTTGGGGAGGTTCAGTTACGTGTTAATCACTGCCTTTTAGGATTGCCCGGTGTGAGAAAGGAGGAGCTCAAAGTTGTTGTCAGTCATCCCCAGGTTGGTTATTACATATAGTTTTTTTTTTCTATTTGCTTAATTGAGGTAAAGAATGAATAAATATGATGCATTATGTTTCCCATTTGAACAAAATGAATGGGATGTGTGATTCTGCCTTAAGATAGCATCAACATCCTAATAGTACAATTTATTGGATTTCATCAATCATGTTTACTCTGCTCTGCTATGTAATAGTGGCTAACCCCAACATGCCAACTTTTAAGTCTTAATTAACTTGGTTTTTGATTGCACAGACTTTTGAGACAGCAGACTGTCTCACCAAATTAAGCTTACCTGTTGCAACAAAATACCTAGCCTTATTCAGAAACTTAAAATTGTTTCAATTACAATTTTACATGCAGGCGTTAGATCAATGTGAGAAAATGCTTAGTGATTTAGGTGTTGTCAAGATTGGTGCACGTGATACTGCTGATGCTGCTCAGGTGTATTATGAATTCTCTTTGTCAAAAAGTAAGTATTGATTAGGTTGTACAGTGGCATGTCCTAACAATTATGTTCTTGAGAACAGACAGTGGCCTCAAATTGTGCAAGAGACACAGGAGCCATTGCAAGTTCCCGAGCTGCAGAAGTATACGGGCTCGACATACTTACAGAAAGAATCCAAGTAAGACTTTATGTATTATGGAAGATTGAGCTGCTAAAGTATATTGCCGTAGCTCTTGTTTTCTTTTATCACAACACCAACTTTAATGCCTGCAAATTGGATGTCATTGGATTAGGAGTTGATGCCTTATTTATAATTTTAAATGTTTGGGCCAATCTATTAAATTGAATGTCGATCATCATGAATAATGGAATTTCTAAAAGTGAAAGTCATCATGCTGTATTTTGCATGGCAAAAGCATTTATATTGTAATTATTTCCTATCGCTTTCTCTTTCCCTTCTGTTCTGATTCGGTGCAAGTTTATATCTTGTTGGACCGAGATGTTGCAAAAAAGAAGCCATATATCTTGTTTGTGCCAATCAGTTGTTTGCTTGAAAACTTGTCTTTGAAATGTCATGGCTTGTGATATGAAAGTTGTTTGTTTTGTCAAGTATGTAAGCTCTAAGCGTGACTGAAAAGCTGCATAGATAGCTAGTGAACTTAGTATAGAATGTGTAAGAAAAGATCAAAGAAATGATGAAAAGAGAAGAATGATACATTCTATAAGCTCGTTTTTTATGAACACACAAGAATAGAACACTTACATAGAGTTTACAGATCACACACGCTCAAACAAGAAAGAGCGAATTACAAAAATGATAAATATGAATTACACAAGCATGTATCAATCCAACTCTTAGCTAAGTTAGATAAGCTCGAGTATATATAAACTAGCTACAACTATATTAAACCACATAACAAAACATAAAGCCTAACTAACTAAACAAAACAATTGTTGAATAACAACTTTAAGCCGACACTTGTGCTATAAAAGTTTGATCAAACACATAAAAGTTTGATGTTGTCATTATACGACTTTCCGCAAACGAATAAGAAACAAGGCATGAATCAACAAATATCCACCCTTGATTTGAGTTTTCTTCCAAATAGTGTTAGCATACGATTGTTACCAACAATCAACATTCAACAAATCTAAACAGTACATGAACTTGCTTCTAGGAATAGGCCAGGTGAACATACCAATTGGATTCAACTCATTCTTTTGTGCAAAGAAAATGATACCCAACATCAATATGCTTGATTCGTTCATGTTGAACTTGATCCTTAGCCAAGTAAATTGCACTAATACTATAAAAAAAATAGCCTTCTTACGTGGAATTCCTATATCAGCCATCAGACCCTGTGTCATCCTTATAGACAAGCCCAACACTAGATGTACCTTTAAGGTACCTAGGAATATGTTTCACCATCCTCCAATGATCCTTTCTAGGATTAACCATATACGTACTCGCCAGACTAACTGCTTAAGAAAGGTCTACCATTGCATACATCAGACTCCCACTGCATTAGTATAAGGAACATGAGTCATATATTCTTTATCAATTCTGAAAGAGTAGTACTACTTATAGATAGATGAATAGACGATGTCAAAGGAATAGCAACTGACTTGACACCACTCATGCCAAAACAGTCCAAGGCCTTCTAAATGTACTTCTATTGACATTGAAAGAGCTTCTTCTCACAATCCTGCTTAATATCCATGTCAAGAATTCTACCAGCAACTCCTAAGTCTTTCTTCTCAAATCTACTAGTTAACAAGGACTTCAACTTCTGAATCTCTACCTTAGGCATAAACGCTATAAGCATTTGTCTACATATAACAAAAGATTAACATGGGAACCATGTTCCTTCAATGATGTTCCCTCCTTCATGCGTAGCCTAAACAATCATTTTTGAGAAACAATGTATTGCGAATGGAATTTGTCATGAACAACTTCTTCAACTTCAACAGCAACCCAAAAATAGATTCTTCATTCACTACCTCATAAAGAACTTCATCTAAGAGAGTCAAGAAGATTAGAGAATGAGCCTTCAACTCTTGAATTCTCATAACAAACTCATCTAGATGTGCAGTCCTACCAGATAGGTGCATCTACACTCCCTGTTCCTTCAACAAAGCACTCATCTTGATGTGCTACAAATTGAAAGAGTTATTTCTTGTAAATGTCTCAATCTTGATCGTTCGAATGTCTTGAAGATTTTATTCATAGCAAATTAAACAAACGTGGATGGTCTTGATTAGCGAAAAACCACCTACAGATGTAGAACATATCAAAATCAAATCTCTGATACCATTTTTGTTGATATCAAAGATCAAGAAGCTCACTAGACACTCTAGTGAATGTAGTATAGAACATGTAAGGAAAGGTGAAAAATACGATGAAAAGAGGTAAAAGAGAAGAATGATATATTCGATATAAATTCATACTTGATGAACAAATACAAGAACAAAGAACACGATGACTACACAAAGTTTACAAATCATACACGCTCAAATAGGAAAAACGAATTACAGAGGTGATCAATATGAATTACACAAGCACATATTAATCAAACTCTTCTGCTCTTGGCTAAGTTAGATAGGCTCAAATATATGTAGACAAGCTACAATTGTAACTAACAATATAATACAATAAAAGAAAGCCTAAGTCATTAAACAAAACAATCATCTAATAATGACTATGAGCAGCTGCATGTGTTACAGACCATCAGTTGCATCAAAGCTAGACGTTGTCATTATATGACTTTCAGCAGATGAAGAAGAGACAAGACATAAATCAATAAGTTCTATATTAGAACTGGATGATGGCAGTTATACATAGAAAATTACATGGATATTCCTTTCTCCATCTTTAGCTATTATTGGATAATATGTTCTGTTGAAGCTACAAAAAACTAGAAGAAAAAAACATGTTTGCTGATTCTGGTGAAGTCAACAAGACTATAGCTTAGCTGATTCATTGTGATTTTGACAGGATGATGATGAGAACATTACTCGTTTCTTGGTCCTTGCAAGGGATCCTATAATTCCAGGAACTGACAAGCCACATAAGGTATAAAAAAAATTTAGTTTTTTACATTGATTTTTTTATAAATGTGCTTATGAGTTCATGACTTCTCTCTCAGACTAGCATTGTTTTTAGTCTAGAAGAAGGTCCTGGTGTGCTGTTCAAAGCCTTGGCAGTTTTTGCTATGAGGGACATTAATTTATCGAAGGTGTGTTAAAGTAATTGATATTGGAGTTTTGAAATTAAGACATGCATTCATTGCTCTTATTTTTTCATGTAAATTCAGATAGAGAGTTGTCCGCTGAAGCAGCGTCCATTAAGGGTTGTGGATGATTCTAATCAAGGGAATTCTAAGTAAGTAAATTCGTTCTGTTCAAGATTTGAGATAGTAAAATTTATGGTGTAATTTCTCTAGTTTAAATGCAAATTGATCAGTGGTTCATCCTTTATCCTGTGAGAGTAATGGGGGTATGGATAGAGTTTACGACTAAAAGACGAGTAGACTAAAAATGAAAGGGTATATGACATGTTGAAATCTCTTTAGAGATTCACATCACTAGATTATCAAGGATGCATTTCAGTAAAAGGCTTTATTAAACACTTGTCCAACTTATTCGTAAGCTCACTATGAAATTTACTGAAATAAGTTAAAAAAAACTTATTTTGAAAAGATTCTCTGTTAACTCTTCCTTGCACTTTATTCTAAATAACATATTTTCGATTTTCGGATTCAAATACTGAAAGGAAAACATTTTCAGACTGGGTTTAGTTTTGCTTCATGAACATGATCAGCGATTCTGTTATTTTGTATACGTGTGTTTACAATCATGGTTTTAGGCATAAAACTTCTCTAGTGACAGGTACTTTGACTACCTCTTCTACATTGATATTGAAGCTTCTATGGCAGAACCTCGTGCGCAGTATGCTTTAGGACAGTTGCAGGTCTGCCCGTTATCTCGTCAACTCCAGTTTAATATTTTGTTTCTTATGGACTCAAATATTTTATATTAATCTTTTGGTTGGAATCTATAAAATTTCTTAATGCAGGTGCACCTGATATAATTATTTAATATTATGTATTTTCTATGTGATAAATAATGAATCTTCCAGCACACTAGTGTTTTAGTAGACAAATTTTGTGAAGAGTACTTTGATTAGATGATTGCAAAGGAAAGAGTAAAAGAAATACTTCAAAGAAATTATTGAAATTTACTACGATTAAATTAATTATACTAACTGGTTAGTGTCAAGAGGCCCCAATCCACGACCAACCAACCCAACATTGATAGTAAATAGCTGAGTCCTTTAAGCATGTTAGTTAAGGTTCAATTCTTGGCCATTTGTATAGAAAAAAGATATGTTAGGATAAGCAAAACTTACTTCAGTAATCTTTATATCTCCAAAAGGATTAGTATCTAATTGTTTATTAGGAGATACCCTTAATGAGCATGCACAAAGGTATGTCAATATACTGATTTGACTTTAAACTAGGGATGACAATGGGGTGAGACAAATGTGAGTTTGTCCCATCCTATTCTCTATTCTTATCGGAGAATGGGTATACTCATACCCGTTCCTTATCGTTCCAAATATTAATTAAATAATTTTTTTATAGAAAATAAAAAAATATCATAGCAAAAGAAACATCATATTATCAAGTATTTATGTCAAAATGATATACTATCTTTTTTTTCCTAATGTCAAATATCAAGAAATAAATTATAAGTGTATAAATATTAAATGGGAGTATCAAATAAGAATTAGATAAATGTCAAGCAATTATAAAAAAAGTAAAAATATCAAATGTATGACTTAAAAGTAAGTTACGAAGTTAAAGATAAAAAAAAAATTAATATAAATATTTTAGATCACCTAATAAATTAAAAGTGTTTTAGTAATTTAAAACTATGAGGATGAGAATAGGTATTGGGATGGATATGGAAACACGGAAGGGGTAGATATGTACATATCTATCCTGTCTCTATATCCAAATTAAAATACCGGGTATTTTTGATACTTATACCTATACCTATACTCAGTCAATGTGAAAATTCTTCGTCAAAATTGGGATGGTGGAGCATTTTACTTTAAACCAGCAAATCATATGTTATATGTGGCTGCGTCAAAAAAGCGTGTTAGTGCCTTGCTACATTATACCACATTCAAACCCATTGATCTGGGTCTATCTAAGTAGTGATGGTAGGATAAAATTCATGTTGTATAGAATAAAATGTTGCAAGCTTTTCTGTGGTGCTTATGGTACAAAATTCACTATCACACATTCGTAATTGTTTGTAGATTAGTGCTTTTATTACTTTCTTGACCCAATGGCATATTCCACAATCCTGATGGGAATGCTTTTTGCTTTTACTTCTCTAACTTTTAAGTCTTTTTCCATATCAGTTGCGTAGTACATTGTTAAAATTCCTTTAACTACTCTATAAATCCATGCATAATCACAAAACCCATACAAAAAGAAAAAAGTATTTAATCAATGTTTTTATCTGTGACTCCATGTTATGAAATGTAGCGTGCAATCAAATGTTAGCTCTAGATGTTGGTAACATCTATTTATTTATTTCATTTCCATTTCAGGAATTTGCTAGGTTTCTTCGAGTTCTTGGTTGTTATCCTATGGATACAGTGTTATAGAAGTTCCGTGGTGTTCATCAGAGGTTGTTGATCTTTAATCAGTGACACGGAGGAGGAACTATCCATGAAAAGCATTGCCCCTTTCACTCTTTCAAAATTCTTTTCATCTCCAAAGGAGGTGATTTGGAGTATATTATCATAGTTTTGACAGTGGAGTGAATGCTGGCAATGTCAACTCTGGCTCCAAAGTATGTATAAATAATAACTCTATTGAATTATTGTGTCAAATTAATGAATGACCCAGCCACCCAAAGTTTTCTTCTTCCATCATCTGCTTCACCAAGGCTTTTGATATTTTTTTATCAGGATTTTAGGGAACAAGATTTCATTACATCCTCCCTTATGTTATTGACTATTTTTGGTAAAACTAAACATATGGTTGTGCTATTTAGGAAATTTGTCGAGATCAGATAATATTGGACCAAGTAATAACTTCTCTTTAAAAAAGGTAGAAGTAGTTAGAATTGAAGTACAGAGATAATTTGATATCTGTTTCCTTACTTTTTATTTATGCAGTTCAAAATCTTGTATTTCATCCTGTAAACAAACAATGCTTAAGATTATTGCCCACACAATGTGTTCTCATTGAATTATCTTATTCTGAAGCTCAATTTCTATAATCAAAATTTCACAGAAAAAAAATCCTATAATACAAATTTTTTAAATGTTACTAGTACTTTCTAATAATTTGTTGAGTTTAATGGATATTAATTTAAAATTTAGAAAGACTTAACAATAATCTTTATTAGAATTAATAAATAATATTAGAAAAAGTTATAGTTCAAGTTATCTATTCCTTATATTATTCGTGTTAAAATAAATTTAAGCTTTATATTTGCCGGTCCAATCAAAACTAAAAATATAATGTTGTCATGTCATCCCCATTAATGAACTTGTTTCTATTCATGGTACCAACCAATTTAAATGGTTATTCAGTTGGACAAATTGATGTGAACTAAGCAAATTTTCTAAACCATTGCACTGTCGTTTTTAAAACACTGTCCTATGTGATAAATTAGTAGATTAATCATAGCAGCATACATAATGAGGTTTCAATTGTGCTTTCAAGTCACTAAAAGAACCCCAAAAAAGCAAACAAACATGTTGATGACTGGTATACTGATACAACACTCTCGCTGAGAAAATTCGAGACAGCTTATTCCTACGAAATAACTAGGACTATTTATTTCCTTTTAAGCTCGCTCTTCACTTCAGTTCCTCCAAGAAATCAACATTGTCAACCAAGACCTACAAATCTCAAACAAAATGAATCATACAACCAAGTACTAATTATTAAAATGACAGAACATTAACAAAAGAGCAGCTGATACCATGTGAATCATAATACCATTGAAGAAAGAAAGGTAATCATAAACTTTTGTCACATAATATAGCACCAGACATTTCATACCACATGCTAAAATTAAACTTGAGGCTAGAAAGCTATAGACGTTGAAGCATTTGTAATGTAGTGCAGCTATTTCACCCTTCAGTTATAACATATGTATATGATTCTACAAGATAACTCATCTACTCAATATGGTGATAGGAGGGGAGAGACTTACAGTTTTCCAACCATCTGGATCTAAAAACGAAGTGGTTTTTGTATTAAGGCCAGGAATTGGCCCTGGTTGCCGTGTAATCTTCCCTCCTACCTCTTGTATAACTTGGCTAACTACCTCAGCACTCTTGTATACATCATCAGTACCAATAGCAATCTGTTACATTAAGAACATGAATTTTGTCATTAAGGAGTACATAAACAGAGAAAAGTGTAGAAAGACAGTTTAGGTCCAAGAAAGTCAGATAACACAACCTGTTAAACTAACCTGTGCATAGGCATTGCCCTTAGAGTATTCAGTGACACCATAATTATACGTCAACTCCAACACAGTTGTCTCGTGCTCCTCTCCATACCCAAGCATAGCTACAGTGTACTGTCGGACATGCAAGTTGCAACATGTTGCAAGTTATTAGAATGGCTTACACATGAAAAATGTTCCAGCGAGCAAGTGCATTGCTAAGGTATAGCAATAAGAAATTTCACCTTGGACTCAGGCTTATCAACCTTCCTCACTACCTTCATGCCCAGAGCCTGTGCAAATGATCCCATAAGAAAATTTCTTAGATCAATAAAATGCATTTGATTAATAAAAATTTAAACCACATTTCATCAAATGCAATTTTATGATTCTATTTTGAGCATCACAAGCAAAAGCTATCAATTGCTACACCAGGTTCATGCAAAATAGAACATCAAGTTTCAGTCTTTCAGCGGTTGCTACAAATTGTAAACCAAAACAATACAGCTGATTTTCCGGTCTTGAAACCCACCAATAAAACAGGTCAAATCTATAAAGAACAGTTGAAATAGATAAGAAGAGTACTTGAAACTTCGGAAAAAAATTTACATGGAACTAACCAAAAGGTTTGACTTGGTTTTTGGTCTACATTAAGAATGCTTCATACTGAATTCTGCTGATTGAATACAGTTATACAGCACACAAACTATAAGTATAACAATTATTTTGCTTATGCACACAAAAAAATAATTAATGGAAAATTTCTCAAAGTTGACAGCCAGTGGATAGTGATTCAGTTGTGCCAAAGACAAAGCCTGAAACAGTTTTGACTACAACAATAGCACTGGACTATATATGGGGAAAACGTTGGAGAGTTACCTTTTCATAAAACTTAATTGAGCGTTCTAAATCTCCAACACGAAGCATTACTTGACAAAATGGGTCATGGACAGTAGGTCTTTGGATAAATCCAAAAGTGTAACCATCTGGATCCTTCGCAAAGGCAATCACAGTAGTCCCACCCTGAACTGGTCCAGGCTCCCTAGTGATGTTTCCTCCCTTGGCCCGTATGAGTTCAACCGATTTGTAAATCTAAAAATTGAAGCAATAAACAGTTCATTTTATTCACTGCATATATAGATACTCAATGTTTTGTAAAGGTGGACTTTGTCTTACATCCTCAGTCGCAATTGCAAAATGTCCAAAGCCATCCCCTATGTCATACGAGGTCACCCCATAATCTGACAATAAGAGTTAGAACAATATAAAAGGCCAAGTTTTGTGGTGTGGTGATATTATAATTGTCATGTAGTGCAACATAAACAATTGATAACCCATTCACAAAGAAAAAACATCAATATTATATCATTGTGCCCAAAATATACATTCAATCAGAGACCACGGTACACATATGCGACAGGGAAAAGATCAGCAGAGTAACATACTATATGTTAATTCAACAACAAAATGGGATTCTTCAGGGCCAAATCCAAGAAAAGCATTGGCATATTTTTCCTCCGGGATATCTCTATGCCTCAAAAGCTTCATTCCAAAGCATTCTGTATAAAACCTGAAAGAACCGTGAGGAAATTTTAAGCGCCCAATTAAACACAAATAATGTAAAAATTAACAAGAACCCATGTCACAAAAAACCAACTTGATGGTGCGATCAAGGTCACCAACACGGTATACAACATGGAGCATGCGACGGTTATCTTTCTTTGGCCATTCCAACAAGTCAGCCATATCCGGTGTCTGATTCTGCAACACAAGCCAGAAACAATTAAACACCATCTCCCAAAAATTTCTACACTTGCTGTGCATAAAAACCAAACTATACAAAAAAAAAAACTAAACACCATCACTCTGCATTAAGAAAAGGTGAATAGATTTGTTGATTTAATTATTAAACATATATATTTTAGCATTTTATAAAAGCAAACAAGAAGTTGGAAAATCTCATTAACGGGTCCAGATCGGTTAGTTTTAGGACTTAACCAAGATGCAAAGTGATGGAGTACCAAACTTATGGCATTGCTACGAGCATAGCACCAAAACCGACAGTAAACTAAACCCACCCAGGTATGATGAGGTTCAAAAGAATTGAACCAAAACAAATTCCTAAAAACGAAGCAAGTGATCTCAACTCAAAAACACAAACCTTAATCAAAGACATGTCCGAAACATTTGTAGTGACTTACCTGTAGATTGTTCTGGGTTTGTCTGTCTGTGATTACAGCAGGAGAAGCGCGTGTTTATGTTATTCACACCAACTACTTTTATATTGCTACTTTTTACATTTAATTACACTTTACTACTTTATTCAACAATTGTTATTATACAAATGTGATTTCTATATTTTGTAAGTGTTATTCTAATTCACTTATTAAATAGTAAAAAGTATTTAACAAAAAATTTCATGTAATATACTATAGTTCTGTTACATCAATACATCCATATCAACATCTCCCTTAAATATTAAATTGACAAATGAATTAAATTACACGATTAAAATGGGAAGCGATCCAATTTAAAACAAATTAATTACACATCTTACTATTTAATTATCACTGTTTTTTAAATTTTACTACTTAAACTTATCTTTTCACAATTTGATCATTTGAGTTTTCTTACACAAAATTTACCGTTATATTTTATTGTTTTACTTTTATGCATTTTACTAATATTTGTAATATTTGTTTTTTGTAAATTAATAATATTGAAGTGGCAAGATGTGTAATTAACATATTCTTGCATAATTAACATAGCATTCTTAACTACAAATGCAAGTGCACGTGTTATAATTATCACGACACTTTCTCATGCTTCATTCTCAACCACACACTGCAAATTTAAACCACGTCTTAAAAAATCACATACACCTGTCAGAACACTTTCCCCTATTCCAATAACATACCAACACTTTATCCTATTCCAATAACATACCAACACTTTATCCTATTCCAACACTCTCATACTCGAAAAACTTATTTGTAACTGATAAAGGATGTAGAGAGAGAAAGAAATTTTGGAAAGAATATTATGATATTCAGTGTGTTGAGATGCATGGTGCCGGAGTATATATACACAGAATACGTAGTTGAAACTGTAACAATAGAAAAACATTCTAACTTCTTAATATTTTCCTCTTAAAGTTATGGTTTTACAATAACCATAAGTTTACAATGAAAGTTAGTAAATGAAGGTCGGAGATTGATTTTGTAAAAGCATACACAACCTGAAACCGAGCAGGAAGAAGGATTAATTTGACAAACTGTATCTAACAAAGTGAATATCCAGTTCAAAGTGTTTTGTACGAGAGTGCATGACAGGATTTGCACACCCAGGTTATCATAAAACAGTTTGGGTTGACCAGTGGATATGTGCAGTTCATGAAGAAGAGAATGAATCCAAATGATTTCAGTGAGAACAACTGCTATGCTTTGGTACTCTGCCTCTGTTCTACTTCTAGAGACAACTTTTTGTTTATGAGAAGACCAAGTAATAATATTGGCTCCAAGATAAACACAATACCTAGTTGTAGATTTGCGATCGTCAATGTCGCGTTCCCATCTGCGTCACTGAATGCAAGAATGTCCATGGATGGACTGCATCTAATAAGCAACCCATGCGAAGTGGTTCCAGTAAGGTATATGAGGATACATTTGACTACTTTCCAATGATGTTCCTGTGGATTTTTCATGAATTGGCAAGCTTTGTTGACAACGTATAGAAGAGCTCGGGACGTGTGACGAGGATGTACTGTAGAGCACCAACAACACAACGGTATAAGGTGGGATCTTGAACAACAGGGGAAGCATCTTTGGAAAGACGAAGCGCATATTGCATCGGAGTGGGAACAGGGAGAGCGTTTGTCATGTGAGTGCGCTGAAGGAGATCATTTATATATCTGGTTTGAGAAAGCAAAATATTGCCATCTTTGAGATGTTGGATTTTGATGCCAAGAAAGTAGTGGAGATGACCCAAGTCTTTTAGTGCAAAGAAGGAACCAAGTCGTTGTATCAGGGCTTGAATTTTAGGTGAGGACCCTGTAATGACAATATCATCTACATAAATTAAAATGAAGATAGTGTAAGATTGATGAAACTTAACAAATAGAGATGTATCACTCTTAGTAGAGGTAAAACCAAATAATTCTAAAGTGGAACGTAGCTTTTCAAACCATGAGTGTGGTGCTTGCTTCAGGCTGTATATAGCTTTCTGTAGCTTGCACGCCGCGGTTGTGTATGTTATATCAAAGAAAAATGCAACATGAAGAGCGAAAATCTAGTTTGTATATGTTATAAGGTCGAAGGAGAGGATAGCATGCACAACTAAAGGTGCGTAAAAGAGTATAGTCGAGTGCACTGTGAAAAAGAAGAGAATGTGGAGATTTGTTACCAAGAACATGGGAGGGTAGAAGATTAATGATGTGAGCAGTTGTCATGAAAGCTTCAACGCAGAATTTGATAGGTAAGGAAGTAGTAGAAAGAAGAGTGATCCCTATATCAGTAATGTGTTTCTGCTTTCTTTCTATAGATCCATTTTGTTTGTGTGTGTGAGGGCATATGAGACGGTGATAGATGCCAAAATTAGTGGTGGAATGTTTGAAACTTATAAATTCTTTTGCGTTATCAGTTTGTATAGCTTTTAGTTTATATCCAGTTTGATTTTCAGCAAAGATCTTAAAACGAGATAAAGCAATAGAAGCATGGGATTTATGTGAGATAAGAAACAACCAGGTATATCGACTATAAGCATCCAGAAACGAAATATAATATCTTGAACCATTGGAAGCACATACAGGTGAAGGTCCCCAAATATCAATGAAAACCAATTGTAATGGTGCAATGTAGTGTGTAGTGGAAGCATGAAAAGGTAGTTGATGTGACTTACCAATCACACAGGCACGACAAAACTGTTTCTTAGAAGTGTATCGTATATTAAAGGATTTTAAAACATGTTGAACAATAGGAAAACTATTGTGGTCGTCTGTTATACCAGAGTTGTAAAGGAGGAACATGCGATTTGTAGGAAGCATGATTAGTAGTGTAAAAGAATGAAGCAGTGGAAGAAGGAAAAACATATAGACCATCCTTAAGGAATCCTTGAAGTAAGATTTGGTGTGTGTCCTGATGTTTAACAAAGCATGAGTGAGGATAAAATTCAAAGTAAACATTATTATCTTTTTATAACCTAGCGCGTGGGGTCCATAACTAGAGTGCGGCCTCTGGCGGGATGACCACCTGGGTGTCTCCTCGTGCACCTGATCTCTGGGGTCACCCGCCTCTGGGAGTGCCCTAGCTGTTAACGTTCCATGCATGCAGCTCACCCCTGAACGTGACCCTTGCAGGCCATATCCTTCTAGTGGCTCTATACTTTGTGTCATGCCTGAACGCGTTGTCCACTCTACACGCATGACCACTCGTGATCTAGGCTTCTCCCTTACTGATAACTGGTGTGTGATCTGGGATCCACTTCTCGTGGCCCATCTCTACTGTTTGGGTTTCCGATGTCCGACCTCTCCACACTGTTTAGTGGCAAGTCGGTACATCCTGATGACCAATGTCTGACCACTCTTGGCTCCTTCGTGCACGTGCTTTGCGGGGTACTGGCTTGCACTACTCGTGGGACCCGCTTACGTGGCACCAACATTACCAGTGGTCAGTCAACGCTCAGGGACCGGTCGGTACACAAGCCCCCAGTCTCGAGCTGTAACTCGTTCAACGAAGAGGCTAAGTCCTTGCCCTGGGTGACCTACATGGCTCTGTGCGACAGGATGTAAATACGGTGCCAAAGTGACGTCTTTCTGGGCCTGTCTTATCTGTGCACACATGTCTTTGATCAACCACTAGGGTTTAATGTCGCTTACGCTTATTTGTTTGCTTTTAAATTCTTGAAAACGCACGCGTCTAATCGCTTGTTACATCATTCTCCGAAACTCTTTGACCGTTTCGCCTTCTTCCTCAACCATTCTCGCGCTTCCTTTACGCATTTCTGCCTTCTCTCGCTATCGACCATAGGTATGAACCCTGATTCCCATTCACACCTGTTTACTGATTCTGGTTTTGGATAACTCCCTGTGTTACTTAATCTTTGCACCGATCACCTTCTGTTTCTGTGTTTCCTTTGATTCAAGAAACCCTAAACTCTAGGAGGTGTTGATTCTTGTTATCATAATGTCGCGTTTGCGCGTTCTTCTTCCGCACATTCGCATGCTTTATCTCTGTATTCCTTCTGAAATTTGTACGCAGGTTTGGTATTGAGCGAAGAAAAATGGGCCAGGCTAACTGATATTCTCACCCGTCTTCACAGGATTTCCAGGGACGTGGGCACCTCTCTCTAGCACGCCCGCGCCTTCGCCATCGCTGCGTCTCCGCCCACTCTCTCCAATCCTGGGGTTTCGGTTCCTCTCACCACCGTCCAACCGTCTCCTATCCTGATGGAGAGCGTCTAGACCAAGGGCCAAGCACACCTACCCAAGGAAGCCAAGGCCCAAGCCAAGGAGAGCGTCTAGACCAAGACCAAGGTGAGCGTCTAGGACGTGAAGGTGAGCGTCTACAACGTGAAGGAGGGAGGCTACCTTTGGAGCTAGACCGTCTAGGACCCCTTACAAGATCAATGGCCAAACATATTCAAACACAAGCAAATGAGGCCACAGATGGAAGAGAGAAGGCTTTGTATATGTTTGCATAAAGGCCCATTGGGGGTACTTAGTAGATAGGATAGTGTAGGAAGCATTTTGGAAGGAAACATTCTAGAATGTAGGGTTTGTGTGGCCGGTCATTGCTTGGCACATGGCTTAGCATTTAGATTTAATTTTTGGTTTTTCTTTTTCTTGTAATTCAGCTTACAAATTACGTCCAAGATAGCCTATAAATAGGAAGGCTATCTCATTGTATTTGACAAGTTTAATTGAGTAATGTTATGCTGCCATTTTTGTGCACTAGCTTTACTTCTCCTAGAAATCTAGGCTATAAACTTCAATCCTTTCACCTTTCTCCCTTGAGCTGGCCGAACCACTCAAACACCACACTCCTCATGCACCTTCAAAGCCAACACAACTCCTAGGAGGGCTTTGTTTCACTCACCCATTGCTTCCGCATCACTTTTTACTACTTTGATTCAAGAAGAACACATGAAATGCCATCATTTGGTATCATGAGCTTTTGGTTCTTCAAGATGAGTAGCTTGGTCTTTTAATTTCAGTTCTTCTTTATTTCATCTTTGTCATTTCAATTCCTTACTTGTCTTGCTGTTTTTATATTTTAAGTTGTTCTTGGTGTGCTTATGGAAGATCCAACCAAAGCACAATTGTTCAATTGATCTTGAACAAATTCTGTGCAGCTTGTGATAGGATTCCTTACACCATTGTGTGGCTGTTTTTCTTTTAGGAAATTGAGTCCTTATTGCTTTCTTATAATTGCTTCATTTTATGCTTTGAGTCTTTATTTTCTGAATCTATAAATGTTGTGTCAAGTCATGTGAATCCATAATTGTCATCAATTCTTAGTAGTCCTATTTTGTTTGGCTTGATTGTTTCTTGTTTTTGGGTCTCTTTATATTGCTTTAATCTGCTGTTATTTTGATCCTTTGGTGCTTTTTATTTTTAGTTTGAGTTCATAATTGTGTCTTAGTTCTTACACAATTTTCATTCTTACATTTCCATTGTGTTAATTTTGGTTATCTTGCTGTTTTCTTCCAGTTTTCCAGAATTCCCCTGTCTCATCTCTCTGTTCTAGGCTGTTTTGTTTTAAAAAAAAATATATTTCCACCCATAGGAAAATTCTGATTTTCTGGAAAATGCAAGTTTAAAGTGTTATAGAAAAGTCAAAAAAAGAATGAGGTCAAAAGAAGCAACAGAAAAAAATGATAAATCTTACAAAATCAGAGTGCAAATCTTGAGCGCTCCAGCTGGCCTAACTGCACACCAAATTTGCAAAAATTATTAAAAAAAAATGGTGCATGCGTTTTAGGTGATTCCAAAGCCAAAATTTAGATAGATCCTGAATTTTCTTGCATCCAAATTTCAGAAACAAATTTTACAATTACAGCTCAGCATAAATCGGGGAACAAACACGTTTTCTGGCCCACAACATTTTCCAGTGGTGCTGTTTTTTTTTATTTGGTCATCTAATCTAGTGCTTTTCTTTAGGAATTCCTTTTGTGTGCCAACTTTTATTGAGTACCTTTAATTGTTTGCTTTAATTTCTTGAATCTCTTTCTAAGTTGTCATATTATAAATCCTTTTGGTAGTACTGTTTTCTTTGAATTAAATTTGTTTCTTGCTTTTGTTTCTTGACCTCTCATTTTGGGTGCTGGAATTTAATTCTCTCTTGGTGCTTATGTGCATGGAAATTGACTTGGTTTAAGGTTAAGCCCTTGTGAATAGGTGCTGGAAATTGGAGAATTAAAGCCAACTTTCTAAGGAGAAGTCAAAGCTAAGGCCGAAACAAGCTTTCTTGAAACAAACACTACAAACATCTAGAAGATCAACAATCAAGACAACAAAGAAAGTGCACTAACCAAAAAGAGGAACAACAAAGGGGGTTTTCTTATCTCCTTTACAACTTGGTTTATTGTTAATTACCTCTTTTAAATTACGTTTTAGACGGTGAGTGTGTCTTCAAGGGCTTAAAGTGTCCAAGAAGCCTCACCTAGGGCCGAATAGCATAGTAATTTTGCTTAGTAATTTGTTGCTTGTTTGAACTTGTTTTTCTTTTGTTTTGGTAGAAACGTTTTGCATGCTTAGTATTGTTTAATTTTGTGCTATACCGACTAGCTTTGCTGCATATCTAGCTTACATAGTTTTCTTGCTTTTTGATTTCTCAACTTCTTGTGTTCTAAGTGTTCTACTAAGAGAAAATTTTGTGTGAAGTCATTGGAGGAAAGTTTTTGGCAAGGAAAAGGCTTGGTACTTAAGTAGTCCATTGTGACTCACCTCCCTTACCTGGAAAACTACCTTCTCTAACTTTCCTAAACTTTCTCCAAGTAAAACACCTATATACACAAAGTTTTAGCCATGTCTTCTTCTTCTCACTCTCCAAAGTCTATAGAAAGTGAAGTAAAATCTTTGAAAACTCTTTTAAAAGAAGTATCCCAAGCGGTACAATTGATATCTTTTAGACAATTGGAGAATGAGAACAAAATCAATGAGTTGGCTAAAGCTCAAGAAGAGAAGTCACAAAAATCACAAAAATAAAAAAAAACTCATGCATCCCATTCTCAAAGTATTGAGTCTCTAGGGGAGGGAAGCCGTAGAATCAATGATTATTACCAACCACCCCCTAGAAGAACTAGGCAAAGGGAACAAGAGGTGCCAAGGGAAACAAGAGTAGACCTACCTCATTTTCATGGAAAGGAAAATGTAGAAGTATATCAAGATTGGGAGATGAAGGTAGAGCAACTTTTTGCTTGCCATAGGGTAAGTGAGGAACGAAAAGTACCCTTAGCCACCCTTAGTTTCCAAGGGAATGCCATGTATTGGTGGACCTCTCTCGAAAGAGATAGACGTCTTCATAGGGAACCTTCCATTACATATTGGAATGACCTTAGGGGAGCCCTAAGACGTCGACATATACCCTCTTACTACCATAGGGAGTTGATGGACAAGCTCCAAAGACTCCAACAAAGAAATATGAGCGTAGAGGAGTATAGACAAAAGATGGAGCTCTATATGATGAGAGCCTCTATTAGAGAGGAAGAGGAAACCACCATAGCTAGGTTCCTTAGTGGCCTATCACTTGAGATAAGAGATAGAGTAGAGCTCTTACCTTATCAAGACTTGAATGATTTGGTTCAACTTTGCATTAAAGTTGAGCAACAAAACTTGCGCAAAACCTCAAGTCAAAAGGTGAGCCCCTATTCTAGCTTTTATCCCAAGAAAGAGTTTAGAAGGGAGGGTAGTACATCCAAGGAAAAACCAAAAGAGCCTACCAAGCCCTTCACCAAAGAAACCTCAACCCCACCCATCCGAGCTAGAGATGTCAAGTGTTTTAAGTGCTATGGTAGGGGGCATGTGCAAGCACAATGTCCAAACCAAAGGACTTTGTTTTTAAAAGGTGTAGACGAGTACACTAGTGGCGAGGATGAGCCTAGTGAGAAAGAGGAAGGGGGAGAGGATGAGAGGGTAGCTCCACTAGAGGGAGAATTACTTATGATTAGGAGAACCCTCAACAATCACCCTAGCACATCCATGGAAACACAAAGGGAGAACATCTTTCATACAAGATGCAATGTTTTAGAAAATATATGTTCCCTCATTGTGGATAGTGGATCTAGTTGTAGTTGTTGTAGTGCTAGGATGGTTGAAAAGCTTAAGCTACAAGTAGTTCCTCACCCAAAACCTTACAAACTTCAATGGCTTAATGAAAATGGGGAACTACATGTAGACAAGCAAGTGGAAATCAAGTTTTCCATAGGGAACTACAAAGACAAAGTTTTATGTGATGTAGTGCCTATGGAAGTTTGCCATATCTTATTAGGGAGACCATGGCAATTTGATAAGAAAACCTTGCATGATGGTCTCACTAACGAGATTTCCTTCACCCATAAGTATAAAAAGTTTGTACTTAGTCCTTTACCACATTCTCAAGTGGTGAAAGACCAAATACAAATGAAACAAAAGAGGGATGAGGAAAAAAAAAAAAGAGCTAGAAAAAGAGAAAATCCTTAGGGATAGAAAGGCGTGGGAGAAGAGTGTTCCTTCCCACAAGGTTGGTCAACAAGAAAAACCTCTTGAAAATGTTTTTGAAAACTTGCTTCTTGTTGAACAACCAAGCCTTATCTTTTGTAAAGGAGCACTTACATGCACTGCCACAAGTAGTGAACTCATGGTTTTACCTCCTCAGGTAGAAAACCTTTTGAGTGAATTTGAAGATCTATTCTCCCAAGAAGGACCCATTGGGCTTCCTCCTCTTAGGGGGATAGAACATCAAATTGACTTTATACCGGGGGCAAGCCTACCAAATAGGCCTGCTTATAGAACCAACCCCGAGGAAACAAAGGAGATAGAATCACAAGTTCAAGACTTGTTGGAGAAGGGTTGGGTTCAAAAGAGCCTAAGCCCTTGTGCTGTACCTGTCTTGTTGGTGCCCAAAAAGGATGGAAAATGGCGTATGTGTTGTGATTGTAGAGCAATCAACAACATCACCATCAAGTATAGGCATCCAATCCCGAGGCTTGATGATATGCTTGATGAATTGCATGGGTCAACTCTATTCTCCAAGATTGACCTTAAAAGTGGATATCACCAAATTCGAATCAAGGAGGGTGATGAGTGGAAAACCGCTTTTAAGACCAAATTTGGATTATATGAGTGGTTGGTGATGCCCTTTGGGCTTACTAACGCTCCAAGCACATTCATGAGGCTTATGAATCACACCTTGAGGGATTGTATAGGTAAATATGTAGTAGTTTACTTTGATGATATCTTAGTATATAGTAAAACCCTAGAAGACCATCTAAGCCACCTTAGGGAAGTTCTTCTAGTCCTTAGGAAAAATAGTCTTTTTGCCAATAGGGATAAGTGTACCTTTTGTGTAGATAGTGTAGTCTTCTTAGGCTTTATAGTAAACAAAAAGGGGGTGCATGTAGATCCCGAGAAAATCAAAGCCATCCGCGAGTGGCCAACTCCACAAAATGTAAGTGAAGTAAGAAGTTTTCATGGGTTAGCTAGCTTCTATAGAAGGTTTGTGCCTAATTTTTCTAGCCTAGCTTCTCCTTTGAATGAACTTGTAAAAAAAGATGTTGCATTTTGTTGGAATGAAAAGCATGAGCAAGCCTTTCAAAGGCTAAAAGCTCAACTCACCAATGCACCCATCCTATCTCTCCCAAATTTTTCCAAAACTTTTGAGATAGAGTGTGATGCATCGGGAGTAGGCATAGGTGCGGTTTTGTTGCAAGGTGGACACCCCATTGCTTATTTTAGTGAAAAACTCCATGGTGCCACCCTCAACTACCCCACCTATGACAAAGAGCTCTATGCTCTTGTGCGAGCCCTAAAGACTTGGGAACACTACCTTGTGTCCAAAGAATTTGTTATTCATAGTGATCACGAGTCTTTAAAATATTTAAAAGGCCAACACAAGCTCAACAAGAGACATGCTAAATGGATGGAATTTCTTGAACAATTTCCTTATGTAATCAAATACAAGAAAGGGAGCACCAATATAGTGGCCGATGCTCTTTCAAGACGGCACACACTCTTTTCAAAACTAGGTGCCCAAATTCTTGGATTTGACCACATAAGAGAGCTTTACCAAGAAGATCAAGAACTCTCATCCATCTATGCCCAATGTCTACATAGAGCACAAGGAGGTTACTATGTGTCCGAGGGATATCTTTTTAAAGAAGGAAAACTTTGCATTCCCCAAGGAACACATAGAAAACTCCTTGTCAAAGAATCACATGAAGGGGGACTCATGGGCCATTTTGGAGTTGATAAGACTCTAGATCTTTTAAAAGCAAAATTTTGTTGGCCACACATGAGGAAAGATGTCCAACGACATTGTTCTAGATGTATCTCATGTTTAAAAGCAAAGTCTAGAACAATGCCGCATGGACTCTACACCCCTTTGCCGATTGCAAATGCTCCTTGGGAAGACATTAGCATGGATTTCATTTTAGGACTTCCTAGGACTGCAAGAGGCCATGACTCTATTTTTGTGGTAGTGGACCGATTTAGCAAAATGTCCCACTTTATTCCATGCCACAAAGTAGATGATGCTCAAAATATTTCTAAACTCTTCTTTAGAGAAGTGGTGAGACTCCATGGTCTCCCTAGAAGTATAGTGTCTGATAGAGATCCCAAGTTTATAAGCCACTTTTGGAAAACTCTTTGGGGTAAACTTGGAACAAGACTACAATTTTCAACTTCTTGTCATCCTCAAACGGATGGGCAAACCGAAGTAGTCAATAGATCTCTTGGAACTATGCTTAGGGCTATCATGAAGGGCAGCCACAAATCTTGGGATGAGTACCTTCCCCACATTGAATTTGCTTACAATAGAGTAGTTCACAAGACTACTAATGCTTCTCCTTTTGAGGTAGTATATGGTTTTAATCCTCTCACGCCCATGGATTTGATACCCCTTCCTAATCCACAAGATTTTGTGCATAAGGAAGGAGTACTCAAAGCTGATTTTGTCAAGAAAATGCATGAGAAGATTAAAATTCAAATACAACAACAAAATGAGAAGTACACAAAATACAACAACAAAGGGAAGAGAGAAATAATTTTTGAGGAAGGAGACTTAGTTTGGCTTCACCTTCGCAAAGATAGATTTCCAAATCAAAGGAAGTCCAAACTAAGTCCCCGAGGTGATGGACCTTTCCAAGTTCTCAAGCGAGTCAACAACAATGCATATAAGTTGGACCTACCTTTTGAATATGGAGTACATGACACTTTTAATGTAATGGATCTTTCTCCATTTGTAGGTACCAATGACAATGACGAGCTGGATTTGAGGACAAATCCTTTCCAAGGGGGAGGGGATGATGGAGGAGGGCCAAGCACACCTACCCAAGGAAGCCAAGGCCCAAGCCAAGGAGAGCGTCTAGACCAAGACCAAGGTGAGCGTCTAGGACGTGAAGGTGAGCGTCTACAACGTGAAGGAGGGAGGCTACCTTTGGAGCTAGACCGTCTAGGACCCCTTACAAGATCAATGGCCAAACATATTCAAACACAAGCAAATGAGGCCACGGATGGAAGAGAGAAGGCTTTGTATATGTTTGCATAAAGGCCCATTGGGGGTACTTAGTAGATAGGATAGTGTAGGAAGCATTTTGGAAGGAAACATTCTAGAATGTAGGGTTTGTGTGGCCGGTCATTGCTTGGCACATGGCTTAGCATTTAGATTTAATTTTTGGTTTTTCTTTTTCTTGTAATTCAGCTTACAAATTACGTCCAAGATAGCCTATAAATAGGAAGGCTATCTCATTGTATTTGACAAGTTTAATTGAGTAATGTTATGCTGCCATTTTTGTGCACTAGCTTTACTTCTCCTAGAAATCTAGGCTATAAACTTCAATCCTTTCACCTTTCTCCCTTGAGCTGGCCGAACCACTCAAACACCACACTCCTCATGCACCTTCAAAGCCAACACAACTCCTAGGAGGGCTTTGTTTCACTCACCCATTGCTTCCGCATCACTTTTTACTACTTTGATTCAAGAAGAACACATGAAATGCCATCATATCCCACTCCCCTGTAAGGGTAAAGCGGTGGTGATTGAGTCAGACGAGGATTCTTCCGAGGGGTCAACCTGCAAAAGACCCAAACCTACGCTGGTGATGGTTTCACATTCTTCCTCTACCGGTTGCTCCACTTCGCCTGGGAACCGTGTGATTGGCCTTCCCCTGCTCCTTCACCTTGGTGGAGCTGGCGCTTCTACTCCTCCTACCCCTGAGCTGCCCCTTGTCCTGCAGCACGTTGTCAAGGGCTTCCAACAAGGTGTGACTGCGGACTTGAATGAGGCCGCTGCGAGGGAGAGACTGGGCTTCAACTTTGGGGCCCTTCTTGCTCAGTTCCACGTTCTACTATCCAGGGCTGAATCGGGGGACTCCTCACTAGCTCGCTCGTTTGCTGCCCGTGAGGCTACTTTGAGAGAGGAGTTGGTTCATCTCTCAAAGCTACTCCACGCCAAGCGCCAAGAGGTTACTGTACTGGAGGCAAGGGTTCTGCCCCTGTGGGTCCGGGTCTTCGAGCTGGAAGAGGCTGATGAGGAGTCTAAGTCTAAGATTATGGGGCTTGAGCAAAGGTCCATCAGTTGCGAAGCGCAGCGGGGTCGACCGGAGGCTGAGCTTCATCAACAAGCTAAAAGGTTTGAAGAAGCGGAGGCTGAGCTGACCGGGGATGTTCTCAATGCTTATGACGAGTGATTCAGATACGCTCTTGCTCAAGTCGCTTATGTGTACCCTGGAATGGATATTACGCCCTTCACTGTATCGAACCTTGTTGAAAACGGAAAGATCGTTCCTAGGGTCTTTCCTTGATTTGTATTTGGTTGATGCACAAACTCCTCATTATCTGTCTGCACCTTTTACTTTCTCGAACACCTGACTATTTATGTTTCTAAATTGTAAGCTGTTTTGTTGACTTACATAATTGCTATGTCACGGTGCCTGGCACCAAGACATTCCTTATAGCGTCTTGTTGCATGTTTCTCTCATCATGAGGAGGTGTTTTAACTGCGAATTGGGTTGTTCCTCCTTGGCGTTCTACGCAAGGAGAACAAACTCTCAACTAACCTCGGCTTCGCTCAAAGGCGCGGAGTATTTATTTGGTGAATTATTTCGTTTTACCTTGGCGCTTTCATTCACGAGGGGAGGTGTTCTCTTACGAACCTACCTCTCTGCTCACAAGACCTCTAGCGCAAGGGAAATTAATTCTTAACTGGCCTCGGCTTCGCTCAAGGGTGAGGAGGATTTAACTAATGACTATTAACTGACCTCAGCTTCCCTCAATGGCAAGGAGGATTTAACTGATATCTATTTCGTTTAACCTTAGCGCTTTCACTCGAGAGGGGAGGTGTTCTCTACGAACCTACCTCTTT
Source organism: Phaseolus vulgaris (assembly GCF_051622355.1). Classification (NCBI taxonomy): domain Eukaryota; kingdom Viridiplantae; phylum Streptophyta; class Magnoliopsida; order Fabales; family Fabaceae; genus Phaseolus; species Phaseolus vulgaris. Next base: position 15,021,317 of record NC_143500.1, read on the forward strand.
GCTCACAAGGCTTCTAACGAGTGGAAAACAAATGTTTAAGTGACCTCAACTTCGCTCAAGGGCGAGGAGGATTTATCTAGCAAACTATTTCGTTCAGCCTTGGCCTTTTCACTCGAGAGGGGAGGTGTTCTCTACGAACCTACCTTTCCGCTCGTGAGGCTTCTAACGCAAGGAAAACAAGTTCTTAACTGAATTGTACATAACTCGAGAAAATATTTCGATCGTGACCTCATTAAAAAACCCTTGTAAGGGAAAAAGAGTGTCCTCTAATACTATGTACAATACTCCTGCTTAACTGAAATAAAACTTGAAGTCAACTACATTCCATGTGCAAGGAATCGAGCCCTGCTTCAGCGCCTCAAGCCTGCGTGCTTTGCCCTGAGGTTCTCTGTTCCTCCAGGAGGATGGGTCCACACGGGAGAGACCAGTCGTGAAACTAATGGGGCTGCTTTCCTTGGTACCTGGTGTTTCTTTCTAAGCCCTTAGCATACTCTGTTTCCCCTGTGTGTAGGACCTTGAAACTGACCCTGTCTCTGTTCTGGGGCCGAACCGATTGCCTAGTCGATCATCACTGGTTACCCCGATTCTGGACTCTACGGTCTTCTCAATTGGGGTTTGCACCATTTGGCCGGGGACGTTGCTTTGGTGTGAAACTTTCTCTCCAATCTCTCTTTCCCCAGAGTTGCCAAATGGATCAGATTTGGTCATGCGGGCGATTTCTGCTACGGTCTCGTCAGGTTTGGAGCGTCTGACCTTAGGCAGGGGGACCTCCTCAGTGTACGGTGGTCCATTGGTGACCATAGATACCCCTCGTCGTGTTTTAAGGTTGTTCTCGTAGCATCGCTTGGCCTCCTTCTAATCTGATTTGATGGTAATCACCTTCCCTGTCAGGTCCGGTAACTTCATCTTCGTGTGCCTTGTCGACGACACCACCCCTAACCTATTCAACGTTGGTTTACCCAACAACATATTATAAGCAGAGAAGGCGTTGATGACAAGGTACCTGATGCTCTCCGTTCGTGACGCAGTGCCATCTATGAAGGTGGTTCTCAACTCCAAGTATCCCCGCAGCTCTACCTGGTCTACTGTGAAACCGTAGAGACAACCGTCATAGGGCCTTAGCATGTCGGGGGATAGTTGTAGTTTGTTGAAAGTCATCCAGAACATTACGTCTACCGAGCTTCCCTGGTCTACCAGCACACGGTGCACCTTCCTTCCTGTGGTTACCACTGAGATTACCACTGGATCATTGTCATGGGGAATAACGTCCTCCAGGTCGGCCTTGGTAAAGACCAGGTCAACGTCGAAGGCGTCATTAGTTCTTTGTGCTTTTACCGACATCATCGTTCGCACGTATCTCCTTCGCTGAGAAGCGGTACAACCTCCACCCGAGAACCCTCCTGCGATGGTGTGGACCTCACCGTGTACGGGGACTTCGTGCCCCGGACCACCCCCTGTTGCCACCACATCCTCGGTCCCCTGTTTTTCTTGCAGATAATCTCTTAGGAGACCGTTCTTCACCAACTCGTCTAGCTGGTGTCCCAGCGTTAAGCAATTGCGTATGGGGTGGCCGTATGCTTGGTGGTACTCACACCAGACATTTTTGTTGGGTCCGGGCCTCTTGTCGGTCTTGGGAGGCACCTTCAGCCTCTCTGCTATGTTCGGGATAGCGACGAGGTCTATCAATTCCACTATGAAGTCCTGCCTTGGCGGCACGTTATCTCTCCCGTGCCCCCTCGTATTACGCCTTTGATAGGGCTGCTGCTTCACAGGGGCCTTCATCTCTGTCGTTGCCTCGTGGACCCTTACGGTTTGAGGACGACCTGTCACGAGCGGCCGCGTGGGGACCACACATGTGCACTTTTCACTAACTTCTTCCTCCGTCGCTATATGGGCCACCGCACGACGCCTTATCTAAGCAAAGGTCTTGGAGTGGTTTCGGATGAGTGACTCGCTGAAGGGTCCCGGCACGATGCCATTCCTAAATGCGTGCACCATCATTTTTTCTTCCGTGAGGTTCAACCTCACCACTTGCGCTCCAAAACGGTGGAGGAACTCCTTCAAAGACTCTCCTTGATACTGTCTTACATCACAGAGGTCAAGGAGACTGACGGGGGGGCTTAATTCATGATGCATTGTGCCCTGAACAACTTTGTGAGTTGCAGGAACGATGTTACATGGCCATTAGGGAGGCTGACAAACCAGTCCATCGCCGTTCCTGCCAAAGTGCTCATGAACAGCTTGCATCGCACCACATCGAAGCCCCCAACCAGCATCATCTGTGTTTGGAAGGCCGTAAGGTGGGCCTCCGAGTCTTCCATCCCGGTGAAGGTCACTTTGGGCCCTAGGAGCGTGGCTGGTATCACTGCATCCACGATCTCTAGTGAGAACGGTGTTGGGAACTCTCTGGGTGGTGTCCCAGACTCCTGATCTGCACCCTCACGCTCAACCGCTTGGGTTTGCAGGTCTCTGCGTAGTTCCTCGTTTGAACGACACAGTTCTTTGCTCGTAGGTTGTGACGCTACCATGTCAACTTGGATGCGTTCTTGGTTTGCTCTTGACGTGGCCATCTCTTCCTGAAGGGCTCGCATTATCTCCATAACCTGTTGCAGGGTGAGGGCCTCACCCCCGTTTGGTGCAACAGGTCATTGCCTCGTACTTCTCATTTCTTTAGTCTTCCTGGTTCTTGCTGGTGTGATAGTGTTTTGTATCGTTCCCCACGGTGGGCACCAAATGTTCCTGCCGGTTGACTCGAAACGCCTTCGTGCGCCTACGTCACTCTCACGCTCAGAGTCCTTGCGTTCGCGTGTGCCTTTTCTGCGACGAACACTTGAAAACACAAAGACAAAGGGCGCCCTAGTGGCCGTTTGCACTCCGACGCTCAAGTCAGTACTAGGGCTAGGAAACACCGAAACTCTATAATCTTGCTACTGTGTGTGTGTTTTAGCGGCGCAAGAGATATCTCTTGTCTAGTTTGTTACCTTGCTATTTATAGACTGAAACTAGGGTTTCCTCTTTACCCGAAATGGGTCTTTCTGATGGGGCGGGCCCAACACTGTTGTTACCTTACTCTTAGGATAACCTAGCGCGTGGGGTCCCTAACTAGAGTGCGGCCTCTGGCGGGATGACCACCTGGGTGTCTCCTCGTGCACCTGATCTCTAGGGTCACCCGCCTCTGGGAGTGCCCTAGCTGTTAACGTTCCATGCATGCAGCTCACCCCTGAACGTGACCCTTGCATGCCATATCCTTCTAGTGGCTCTATACTTTGTGTCACGCCTGAACGCGTCGTCCACTCTACACGCATGACAACTCGTGATTTAGGCTTCTCCCTTACTGATAACTGGTGTGTGATCTGGGATCCACTTCTCGTGGCCCATCTCTACTGTTTAGGTTTCCGATGTCCGACCTCTCCACATTCTTTAGTGGCAAGTTGGTACATCCTGATGACCGATGTTTGACCACTCTTGGCTCCTTGGCGCACGTGCTTTGCGGGGTACTGGCCCGCGCTGCTCGTGGGACCCGCTTACATGGCACCAACATTACCAGTGGTCAGTCTACTTTAGGCAACATTTTTTTACCCGTTGTCATGTAAGCGTGGTCTAAAGTAAAAAATGGTGTAGTGGGAGGATGACATTGAGGCAAGGAACCAGACTATAAGTAACTGATCTTGCTTATGATGATGCAGAAAAGCAGGATTTACGGTAGGTTCTTGATCTTGAGTGTCACATGGAAGAAACTTTGATGGAACCAGAGCCTCAAGAAGATGCATGAGATCAAGACTACGAAGGGTGGCAAAGATTTGTTGTTTTCAGATAAAAAAAAATTAATCTGTGAGTTTAAGTGTAATCGAAGTGGAGAAATGATGTACGGAGGATAAAGTCATGGGTGAGTTTGGTTGCGAAAAAAGAGAGGAAGAAAAGGAAGAAGAAGAAACCGCGGAAGAGGTCATGGAAGAAGAAAAGTTTTGTATACCATGTTAAAGGATATAGAGAGAGAAAAAATATTGGAAAGAATATTATGATATTAAGTTGAAATGCATGGTGCAGGAGTATATATACACATACTACGTAGTTGTACTGTAAGAAACACATTCTAACTGCCTAATAGTAAGAAATGTTAAAGAAAAAATAATTTTTGGTTTAACAAATAACAAAAGAAAAATATATTTTTTCATTAAAAGAAGTGTGATTTATTTTTATTTTGTCTTTTAAATATTATAGTTTACTTAATTTTTTCTGGATAAAAGAAACTTAAAAGTTAAAATCTGAATATTATCTCATTTAATAAAACTGAGAAGAATGTTCATGCATAATGAAATTAACATTAAATAAATTTTTTCATAAATATATTTTTCCATTCGAATTTCCGTAAGTCTTAGTTGTCATTAGCCAGTTCATAATCATGTCTACATTATTGGATTCAAAACTAATTACTACTGACATTTTTGTTATTTTTTAAGTTGTGTAAGTGAGTTTCTTTTCAACTTTTTGTGTCAGTATATATTTTTCTTTAACAGAGTTTCATAGTTTTGTTGTCAATTGTAACAAAGTTAGTTGATTTTGTTGTTTAACTAAAATATTTAGTTTAAAGTATAAGAGAGTAGGTTAAAAATGTAACATTATAAATATGATCATATAGAAAAATACAAATCTAACTGTACTGGTCAGACCTCAGACATCGGCATCAGACATCGACATTGGTGGTCTGGTCGCGTTGATGGGCCACATCAGTGGGCCTCAGAGATAATAATGAGCTATCATCCAGATATAAGAAGAACCTAAATTACAGGAGGGTTCATGCATGTGGTGTGTATAATACGTTCAAGTCTAACACAAGTAAGTATTCCCTGGAAGCGCTAAGGCCCATAAGGGTTAGGGTTTCCAGGGAAAGACTGCATGCATGGCATGTGAATAATTAGGGCACCTATAGAATAGATGGCCTCGCAACGCTGGTACATGAGTTGGTACCCTGACAACCATACTGTTAAGATTTTGCACTCCATAAGAGGAAAGTCCTGTGCAACGGCTGCGCTAAGCTTGTGCAACACGCAACAGGACGCCTTGCTAGTAACCCTAATTCCACTTAAGAAAAGATCCTCGTGGAACAGGGAAGTTGACCTAGATACAACCTATAAAAAGGGTGGTAAGAACCCTAGAGAGATACGCCGTTTCTAAAACTGAAACTGTTTTACATACTTATTGTTTCTTAGCCCAATACTGACTTGATCATCGGAGTGCAATCAACAGGTAGGGCCCCCTCTGTTTCAACGGAGCCACTCTCTATCACCTGAGGAAGAGTGCAGAAACCATCAGAAATAGGAGGAGCCACCATCTGCCTTTGAAGTCAACGGTGACTGAGTCAACCGGCGTATGCCAATATAGTCCCACATTGCTCAGGAGTCGATGCCAATGGCAATTTATATACTCCCTCCTCCCTCAACCCACTGAGGCGCCTTTTAAGGAGAAAACTGTGATGGAGCACCGACCTCCAAAGCGGACAATACCTCGGACGGGGTGATTGACCTTAGCTATGCGCTAAGCTTGTGCAACACGCAACAGGACGCCTTGCTAGTAACCCTAATTCCACTTAAGGAAAGATCCTCGTGGGACAGGGAAGTTAACCTAGATACAACCTATAAAAAAGCTGGTAAGAACCTTAGAGAGGTACGCCATTTCTAAGACTAAAACTGTTTTACATACTTATCATTTCCTAGCCCAGTTGACTTGATCGTCGGAGTGCAATCAACATGTAGGACCCCCTCTGTTTCAACGAAGCCACTCTCTATCACCTGAGGAAGAGAGCAGAAACCACCAGAAATAGGAGGAGCCACCATTTGCCTTTGAAGTCAACGGTGACTGAGTCAACCGGCATATGCCAATATAGTTCCACATTGCTCAGGAGTCGATGCCAATGACAGTTTATATACTGCCTCCTCCCTCAACCCATTGATGCGCCTTTTAAGGACAAAACTGTGATGGAGCACCGACCTCCAAAGGGGACAATACCTCGGATGGGGTGATTGACCCTAGCTATGTTATCTCTTGGACTTGAGGTCGGAACATTAGCGCCCACCGTGGGGCTCCTTAGCCCCTCAGCTAGGGGGAATCCACTTCCCTTAGACCTCGACTGGGGAGCTTGTTCCCGTATGCCAATATAGTCCCACATCGCTCAAGAGTCGAGGCTAAGGGCAGTTTATATACCCTCTCCTCCCTCAATCCCCTGACGTGCCTTTTAAGGTGATATGAGTTGGATTGACACTTAACAAGAAACAACACTTTAAGGAGGCTTAAGGACAAATCAATGGAGGACAATGCCATCCAAATGAAGAGCCAAACTCATATACATCATGAGTGCCATGTCCTTATCACAAACACTTGGCGGAATTGAAAGGAAAGCAAGAACAAAACAAGAACACAAATAGAAGAACAATTGAAATGTATAAACTGAAAAACTGGACAGAATTGAATCAAGAAATGAATCTACCGATTTAAATCATCAAAGGAACAAGATAAACCAGATAGAAACTTAAAACAGCACCTAGAACAAGAATAAACCTTAGAAATTGAAGAACAAGCTAAACTACCGATTGGAAATGAAAATGGAGATAAAGAAAATGAAACTTAAGTGATTGAAGATCGCTGGAATGGAATTTGGAGTTGCTCACGCCACTTGGTGATGGAGTTCCAAGATGAGTGAAGGAAGCCGCCACTTGAAGCTCTCCAAAAGCTCACAAGATGAGACTAAGCTAAGAGATCAAAATCTCACACCATTCTCTCTCCAAATGAGTAGAGTTTCTCTATATCAATTATCCAATTCTGAATTTACAAGAGCTCAACCTCTCTATTTATAATAGAAGAGGGCTGAAATGAAACACAAATGAAACTCAAAGTTCCCTCCAAATTCAAGTGCAAATTGGTGCCACCTAGTCATGAAGTAAGTGTGACCCACTTCCTATTTTCAACACCTCCTAAAATGCATCTACACCCCCCTTAACTATTCACACTTTTTATTTTAATATTCACACCTCCTACAACTATACAAAATTAATTCAAATGATGCTCATTTATTTAATGCGTGGCCTTGGGCTTCTTGGGCTTTGGCCTTCTTGGACTTGAGCTTTGGGCTTGGGCCTCATCTTTTGCAAAGACTAATAAGAAGAACTTTAAATGCTTTGGCCCTTGTCCATTTCTTCTATTGAACTGTGACGAAACACCGACCTCCAAAGCAGACAATACCTCGAATGCGGTGATTGACCCTAACTATGCTATCTCTTGGGCTTGAAGTCGGAAGACTAACCTTATAAATAGTTTTTTTACAGACACAAACTACTTTGTCTTAATAAATAAAAGAAATTAAGAATGTGTGATACAAATGTAACATTGATATGCAAAATCTTAGTATATATATATATATATATATATATATATATATATATATATATATATATAACTGAGAAGAAGAAAAAAAGAAATGAGAGAAAATGTCACCTCATAGTAAATAATTTTGAGCTAACAAACTAATTAAGACAAGACATCATTAAATAACTAATTTTGATCTAACAAGCTAATTAAGACAAGAAATCACTAACTAACTCACTAGACAAATTAATTTTAGAAAGTAGTTTATTAGTTTCTTAAATGATAAATTAATCATTAATTTAATTAAAGACTCATTTAAAATCTAAATTGACAAGAAACTAAAATGTTAATATTAAAAATTAATTTAGAAACTATTTTATAATTATTAGATATCAATATAAAATAGCATCTAACATAATCAATATAATGATTAATTATTTTTTTATTAGTATAGATATTTAATTATTTTTCTCTAGTATGTGTGAAATTAATGTATATTGTCTTTGATTAATATTTTTGTCACTAATCCTATAGGATGAATATGAATATCTTAATTTTTTTTTGTTGGATATAAGCAAAAGGAAAAACAAGATGAACTCTACAAATTATTGCAACAATGGTGAATCATGAAGCAAGAACAATTTTCCGCTATATAAGTCTAATTTATCGGGTCTAGTTTGATTATCTCTAGGTTATTAATTAGTAAAAACGTTGACAAAATACTAGGTAACGTAAATGAGTATATGTGTGTATTAGAGTGGCAATAGAATAGAGAAGATTAGTAACTAGGTGAACACGTGTGTTAAAATACTAGTCTCATAAATATCCAAAAAGTTATCGATCATAAACTATCGTTCATCAAATTAATTTATAAATGAAGAAAATTTATAGATGAGTTGATGCATGGATAAGAAATGATTTTATAAGGGAAAAGGAAGAAGACGTGGTAGTATTGAATCTGAATATTGCATGAAGAAGGCGATCTGACGGAAGCGATGAGGCCACAGCTGGCTATCATCCATTCAACGCATGCCACTTAAGCATCCAAACGCACGTCCACATTCAATGAACCTTAATGGTCGCTTCTTAATTTGTTTTTGTTTTCCTTTCTTCCTGCTGCTATATATATATATATATATATACCAACATAACTCTCCTCTTCTTTAACCTTTTCTCACAACACTTCTCCTTTTATTTCCCGTTATGGCCCTCGCTTTCACTTCTTCAATTTCCACACCCTCCTTCACCTTTCCATCATCACACCCTACTAACATTCCTTCAACTGGATCCATTACCATTTCAGAGAGGCCCAATGGACCCACCGTTAATCTGAGACGGAGTTTCCTAAAGCCCGTTAACGCCCAACCGGATTCCCTTGTTCCTCTCGCAGCAGCAACAACCTTCTTTGCTTCCGGTACGTATTCTGTTAATCAATTCATTCCAAATTCATCATGCACATGCAACTAATGTAGCCACCTTGTTCCATTATCAGAGACGAAAGATCAAGATCTTCACCCGATAGCCACTCATCTCGACAATGCCTCACCTCTTCAAATCATGGACCGAGCCCTCGCCACATTCGGCTCCGACATTGCCATTGCATTCAGGTAACTAACCCCACCCTCCTCACGGATTCAGTTAATTGTTAAAAAGAATTGATATTTTGATTATTGTTTATGCATTGGCGTTAAAAAATTAATGTTGGTGGCTCTGCAGTGGTGCTGAAGATGTTGCTTTGATCGAGTATGCAAAGTTGACGGGTCGAGCCTTCAGGGTTTTCAGCCTGGACACTGGGAGACTGAACCCGGAAACTTATCAATTATTTGATGCGGTTGAGAAGCATTATGGGATCCGCATTGAGTACATGTTCCCTGATGCTGTTGAGGTTCAGGCATTGGTGAGGAGTAAGGGGTTGTTCTCTTTCTATGAGGATGGTCACCAAGAGTGTTGCAGGGTGAGGAAGGTGAGGCCTTTGAGGAGGGCCCTCAAGGGTCTCAGAGCATGGATAACTGGTCAGAGGAAAGATCAGTCACCTGGAACTAGGTCCGAAATACCGGTTGTTCAGGTTGATCCGGTTTTTGAGGGAATGGATGGTGGAATTGGCAGCTTGGTGAAGTGGAACCCGGTTGCAAATGTGAAGGGCAATGATATTTGGAACTTCCTCAGGGCCATGAATGTGCCTGTGAATTCCTTGCATTCCCAGGGTTATGTTTCAATTGGGTGTGAGCCATGCACTAGGCCTGTTTTACCTGGACAACATGAAAGGGAAGGGAGGTGGTGGTGGGAGGATGCCAAGGCTAAGGAATGTGGCCTTCACAAAGGAAATTTAAAGCAGCAGGAGGAAGGTGCTGCTCACCTTGAAGGAAATGGAAATGGGGTATCCCAATCCCATGCAAATGGTGCTGCCACTGTGCCTGACATTTTCAACAGCCAGAATGTAGTTAACTTGAGCAGGACTGGAATTGAGAATTTGGCGAAATTGGAGGACCGGAAAGAACCATGGGTTGTTGTGCTTTATGCACCATGGTGCCCCTATTGCCAGGTAAACTCAACTTCTTGTATTCTGTTAAGGTGAGTTGAATTGAAATATTTGTTATCTAATGGGATTTTATATGATGAATTGCAACAGGCTATGGAGGAATCTTATGTTGAATTGGCGCAGAAGTTAGAAGGGTCAGGGGTGAAGGTTGGGAAATTTAGAGCGGATGGAGAGCAGAAAGAATTTGCAAGGCGTGAACTGGAATTAGGAAGCTTCCCTACAATACTATTTTTCCCAAAGCATTCGTCTCGGCCAATAAAGTATCCCTCAGAAAACAGAGATGTTGATTCCTTGATGGCTTTTTTGAATGCCTTAAGATGAGGATTATCAAGAAATTTCTTGGTTGTTGGGTTGCAATTCAACCCTGCCTATATAAGCTTTGAATAGTTTTAGACCATCTTGCGTGGTTGTGTTGTAGTAGTCATACAACATACACCTTCCCATCTCAACATCAACATATCTTCTAATACTCCCTCTTATTATCCTAAATTTCACGTCTCTCATAATACAGAATGTCTTTCCGACACATTCCTATTTTTGTTGGTGTGTCAGAAATAAAGTCTCAAACTATATTTAAAATTATTTAAATTTGATTTTTTTAACAGTATGATTAGACCGTAAAAAATCTTTCAAATATATTATTCATATATATATATATATATATATATATATATATTGGTTATTAATTAACTTAAAATATAAAACATTATATTTAAATACCTTAAAAGAATAAATTCGGTTTAATTCTTAATTTCAAACTAAAAGATCCGAACTAAATCAATTGGTCGAGAAAAAAATATATACAATAAATGAATAATCGATTTAATTTTTTTATTCATTCAATTTTAAACTAGTTGAATGTCAATAATATGGTAAATTATATTTTGAATCGTAAAAAGTTTCGCATAATGAATAGTAAGATTCATAAACTTTAAAAAAATATAACATAAAATATATAATAATATAATTAATAATCACAATCATATTAAAAAAAATATTCTATAGATTAAGTTAATATTATAATAGTTAGATTGAATTGGGTTATATAGCCCAATTTTTGAAAAAAATATATATTTGGATTGGTTGTTGAAGGAGAATAAGAAATAAAGAGACAAAATTAGGGTTGTCTCTGCACACGTGTCTTTTCATTCTACTTCGATATAGTATTACTGCTATTTTTGTCTTTTTTACACGTGCCTCTTCATTTTCCATGGATAATGTTACTTCTACTTGATAAGTGTCATATTTCAGTAATAATTTATATTAAAAGACAAGAACTTATGAATATTTATTGATAAAATCACTATAATTTAACCCCAAATATATGAATTTAAACATTTTTACATATTTTGTGATTATAATATAAATAAGAACAATTTATTCTCAAATTTGTGTTAATTTCAGGGTTCTAGGTGAAAATGGAGATGAAAGGGCTAAAGAATAATAGACAAGATGAAAAGGAAAAGTTGGAACATTGAAAACTCGCCACACTTGCTCAAGCCAGATCACTTTAGAGAAACTCGCCCAAGACTCGCTCAAGGCTCACCCAAGTGAGTTCACTCCAGTGAAGTTGGACTTTTTCTATCAAACTCACCCAAGCAAGTAATAACTTGCATAGGCGAGAAGACACTTAACCTAAGCCCAACTAGGTTAAATATGAGGCGTGGTGGCATAACCCTAGACATCATTTGGAGAATAAAAGGAGATAGAAAACCCTATAGGAGGTAACCTTCAAGGAGAAACATCCTGGATCTTTTTTTCTTGCTTCCCATGCTTGTAATGGCCAACATGAATGGATAATTATTCCCTTTGGGATTGAGAGTAATTTGTTCAAACTCTTATGTATTGAGGTGACATTTATCTATAATATTTCAATTCTTGATTTATGATTGATATTATCATTTTATTCTCAAAGCTTGAATTTTTCTTGATTTTAATCCTTAGATATGACTGGAAAGTATTTCTAAGAATCTGACCTAAATGATAATACTTAACATATTTGAATGTTAGGAATAGATTTGAAATGTTAATTGCTTTATAACATTTGTTCGTAATGATAAGGAGCTTTATAAATATGCAAGAAATCGATATTTAGGAGACTCTTTTAATAATTTTGTACGCGAGGAATTGATATGAATGATTTTTATATGTTCATCAATATCATTAGAGACTGAATATTATAATCTTTTTGTAAAAGTACAGACGAGTGAGAAGGATGAACCTCAACCCCAATTTTTCCAATTGAATCACACAAATATTTTACTTTGCTTCATTTACATTCTTGCAATTCATCATACACAATAAACTTTCAACAAACTTTACATATTGTTTTCTATTTAGTGAATATTATACTTGAGAATTCAATTGTTCATTGTGGGTTCGATATGTTGATCAAGAGTGATCAAGTGCTTTGAAGAATCCAAATCCAAAGTGTTTGATGAAAGGCTGGTGTTGCTGTTGTGTTTGGGAGGGATCTGGATAGAATAGAATGTGATCCACTCCTTTGTTGAATCTAAAACTGATGTGATTTAAAATTGCTTTGAAATCAAGTGTTTTTCCAACTAAGTGAAAAACAACCTGTTGTTTTGTTGAATCAACTGGTTGTTTTACTCTTAGGAGTTTTGAAAAGATTGAAAACTGTTTTAGTTTGGTTGACTTAACTGTCAAACCAAACAATTGGTTGTTTTGTGGTTTCAACCGATTGTTTCTTTGAAAATCCTAACAAAATTCAGTTTTGGTTGTTGAATGTGCTTTAAATGATTTTCAACTGAATACGCTCCTTTATTAATTGCTTTGACCAATCTTTGGAAAATATAAATGGTTTGTTTATGTTTTCAAACAAAAGAGAGAAACAGATTTGAGTTTTTCAGTTGTGACAAAATTGATTCTAAGATTTGAAAATTCACATCAAGCTTTGGGTTTTCAAAGAGAGTGGAATAGGATTGCAATTGTATTGATTTCAGTTTGTACTGTGAACAAGTGTAATCTCTTCTCAACCTACTATATTTCTGGTGTTGTTTTGCCAAGGAGTGTTGTGTGTTATTGAGGTGGTCAAGATTAATACTCTTGGTGTGTTTTGCCAAAAGGGGTGTGTTTCTTGAAGGGTTCAAGGTCACTACTTTGGTGGTTTGTGTGTTGTAATCTGGTTTGATTGCTTAGTGAATTACCTAGTGGTTTTATGGGGACTGGATGTAGCTTTTGGCTTAAGAGTGAACCAATATAAACTGTTGGTGTATCTCTCTCTCACCCTGAACTCATTTAATTCTGTTTTTTAAGCTTTACTGGTATAAACAGCTGATTGTTTCGAAGAAACAACCGATTGCTTTTTTGTTGCTTTGCTGTTTAATTGCTTATATTTTTGGCTAACTTGATTCTTGTTTTGGATTCACACAAAGAATTTTGTTAAATCTAAAAAAGTTTTCAAAAACCTCTCAAACAATTCACCCCCCCCCCCCCTCTCTTGTTTAAGGCCATATATTCTAACACGATATTCATCATTAGGGACAAATTTATTACTTCTGATATGGTACACTTGTCGTAAAATAGTCATCACTACTGCAACTGCCTCTTCATTTTCGCATGGGCGTTGCTTGATAATCGGAATAAGGAAAAGCACAAGTTGGTATGCATCTCCAATGCCATCCCTCCTCTTAGCCTCCCACTTCTCCCACAAATCGCTTCTTCATCATTCGATCTTGCTGTCTTTCTCCATGTGTCACTACGTTTGGGCCATTGGAAGAGAAGAGGGAAGTTATAGTTGAAGAAGAAGCAATTTCGTGGTTAAAAAAAAGTTAGGGTTTTTAACAAACCCAAATGCACTGCACGATACAAAAGCTATTCGTGATTCTTTGATTTTTTGAACAATTCACACTTGTATCGTGCGATACAAGAGTTCTTCTAGCCAATAATGATGTCTTTCAACTAGAGCATTTAGTTTAGCCAAAAACAGTGGTTTCTAGTCAAATTTGTATTCCTCTTTGATTAGGCCACCTTATTTCCATTATATACATTAATGCTCTCCCCCCTTCTCTATGTATTTGGTATTGTTTTGAGTTATATTCCCAAATTAATTATAATCTCACATATTCAGTCAATCTCCATGATTAACGCTCTCCCCTCTTTATGAGAAGTAAATGGGATCTTTTTCATTAACTCCAGAGATCGACATTAGGACCGTTTCGTCGCATGATTGGGCTCGACCCATGACCTCACAGCCCTTAGCCTCAGGCGTAAGCCAATGAGGTTAATAAGTTCATAAATATTAACTCCAGATATCAGCATTAAGATCGTTTCACTACATGATTGTTCTCGACCCATGACCTCACAACACTCTAGTCTCAAGCATACTCCAATGAGACTAATCAGTTCATAACCATTAACTCAAGAAATCAACATTAATGATTGGGATTGACCCATGACCTCACAACCTCTCGGCTTCAAGCATAAGCCAATGAGGTTGATAAGTTCATAACCATTAACTCTAGAGATCAACATTAAGACTCTTTCACCACATGATTGGGCTCGACGCATGACCTCACAACCCTCCAACCTCATGTATAAGTCAATGAGGTTGATATTCATAATCATTAACTTCAGATATCGATATTAAGACTATTTCACCACATGATTGGGCTCAACCCATGACCTTGTTAAACATGAGGTTGAACATGAGAGCTTTGATGTTTCAAATCCATGATGAAGCTTGAAGCTGTGCCGCTCTTTGTTTTGGGTTTAGTCTAGGGTGTTTAGAATCTTTGTAAGATCTTTCCTAGTCCCTTGCACAAAGCTTGCTTAATCTATTTTATTAAAGAAAAGTGTTTTTCTAAGCAAAGAGAAAAACAACCGGTTGAATTATCGAAATAATAGGTTGTTTGTCAATTGGCTTGTTTGGAGGTTTTAAAACTGTTTTTGACTTGGTTATGTAACTAACTAACCAATTCAATCGGTTAAAATGACTTTTCAACCGGTTGATTGTAACATTTCATAACAACTTTTTGAAAACTTGTTAATCTGTTTTGGATGTGAATCAAAACTATTTTGGCAATAAATGTTGTCGTAAACGAATAGTTTTGTGCTATAAATATAGCCTCTCTTTCCAAACAAAATAAACAAGTTTTATATCAAACAAAGTGAGATTGAGATTGATTTGAAAGAAGTTTTTCAAAAGTTTTGCAAGATTGTTGTTAAGTTGTGCACTGGTACAAGGTCTGATCATAGGAGTTTCCTGATTTTTGTAATCTCAGGTGTTTTCTATTTCTTTCATGATTCTTGTAATTTTACTTTCATAAACTTGTAAGTGTGTGTGAAATCCTGTAAAGTCAGTGGGTGTTCTGACTAGAGGTGATGGAAGAGGGCCAAGCACAACTTCACAAGAAAGACAAAAGCCAAGACATGAGCATCCAAAACCAAACCAAGAGCGTCTAGAGCTAAGGGAGGAGTGTCTAGGCCAAAGGGGAGGAGCGTCTAGCTCACGGTGGAGAGCGTCTAGGCCAATGAAAGGAGCGTCTAGGACCAAACTGCTAAGCCCATGGCCAAGCGAATCCATGCAGATTTGTTTATGCTACATGAAGGCCCATTAGGGGTAGCTTAGTATTAGTTGTGGTGTAAATAGCATAAACTTGATTCCATGAGACTTGACCTAGATTTGCTAAAGATTTGGTCACTTTCTAGAAGGATTCTCCACATGGTCATGTGCTCCATGTGATGTAAATTTGCATTTCATTTTGATTAGCATTAGGATTGCATTATGGTCCTCTTTAGCCTATAAAAAGAGGAGCCTACACCTTGTATTTTAAAGTTTATTGTGAGTAAAGTTATGCTGCCATTTTGTGCCAAGCTTTGCTTCTCCCTAGAATTCTAGGCTCTAAACTTCACATCCTTCACCTTTCCTTGGGCTGGCCGAACCTCCCAATATTCATACACATCATGCACCTTCAAGATCAACATCACTCTTAGGAGGATCTTGCACACACACATCCATTGCTTCCACACCATCTCTTACATGATTCAAGAAGACCTTCATGAAATTTACCATCATTTGGTATCACGAGCTTGGGTTCTTCAAGATGAGTTGCTTTTGGTCTTTTCATTTCTAGTTCTTCTTTATTTCATGTTGTTCATCTTATTTCCATAATTGTCTTGCTGTTTTTTGCATTTTAATTTGTTTTGGTGTGCTATTTGGAAGATCCAACCGAAGCACTTTTGTTCAATTGATCTTGAACAATTTCTTGTGCAAATTGTGATAGGATTCCATACACCTTTGAGTTGCTGTTTTCTTTTAGGCTTTTGAGTCTTTATTGCACTTTTAATTTGGTTCATATTATGCTTTTGAGTCTTTAATTTCTGAATCCATATATGTTTTGTCAAGTCATGTTCATCCACAATGTCAACAATTCTTAGTAGTCCTTTATTTGGCTTGATTGTTTCTTGATTTTGGGTATCTTTATTTGCTTTGAATCTGCTGTTCTTTGATCTTTTGGTGCCTTTTTAATTTTAGTTTGAGTTCATATTGTGTTTAGATCCTACACAATTCTATTTCACAAATTCCATTGTGTTTAAATTTTGGTATCTTGTTGTTTTTGTTTCCAATTTTCCAGAATCCCCTGTTTCACATTCTCTGTGCTGGCTGTTTTGTTCCAGAAAAATATTTCCACTCATGAGAAAATTTTGATTCTCTGGAATATGCAAGTTTGAAGTGTTATAGAAAGGACAAAAAAAGAATTAGTTCAAAAGAATCAACAGAAAAAAAATGATAAATCTTTTAAAATCAGTGTGCAAATCTGAGGCGCTACAGCTGGCGTAACTGAACACCAAAATTGCTAAATTTATTATAAAAAAAAATGGTGCATGCGTTTTGAGTGATTCCAAAGCCAGATTTTAGCTAAGATCTTGAATATCTTGCATATCAAATTTCAGAATCATATCTTAAAAACACAGCTCAGCATAAATTGGGGAAAAACACGTTTCTGGCCCACAACATTTTCCAGTGGTGCTATTTTTTATTTTGTAATCTAATTCTAGTGCTATTCTTAGGATTCTTTTGTGTGCCTACCTTTATTTTGAGTACCTTTTATTTGCTTGCTTAATATTTCTTGGACCTCTTTCTAGTTGTCACAATCTCACTCCATTTGTGTGGTACTGTTTTCTTCAATTAAATTGTTTCTTGCTTTTATTCTTTGGCCTCTAATTTGGTGCTGGAATTTATTCTCCTTTGGTGCTTAATTGAATGGAAACTTGACTTGGGTAAGGTCTAGTCTTTTGATAGGTGCTGGAATTGGAGAATTAAGACCTTCATTCTAAGGGGAAACAAAGACAAGGCAGAATCAAACACTTTCCCAAAACACCACAAACACTTGGAAGGCCCAACAAGCAAAGACAACCAAAGAAGTGCCAATAGCAAAAAGAGGATCAACAAAGGGAATTTTCTTAATTTTTTTGCAACTTAGTTTGTGTTAATTACTTCTTAATTACGTACTTAGACGGTGAGTGTGTCTTCAAGGGCTCAAAGTGTCCAAGAAGCCTCACCTAGGGCCGACTAGTGTAGAGTTTTCTAATTAGCAATTGTTAATTGTTTTTTATTGCTTTTCTATTGCTTAATTAGTTTCGCTTTTGCAATTGTGTTTCTTTGTTAAGCTTTGTTAATCCTTGCTTGGTTAATTAGTTAGCTTGCATTATTTTCTTGCATTAAAATCTGATTTCTCAACTTAATTGTGTTCTAAGTGGTTTACTAAGAGAAAGCTTTGTGTGAAGACATTGGGGGATAGTTTTTGGCTAAGGCAAAGGCTTGGTATTTAAGTAGTCCATTGTGACTCACCTCCCTTACCTGGAAAACTACCTTCTTTGACTTTCCTAAGTTTTCTCAAGGTAAAATACTTGTATACACAAAGCTTTAGCCATGTCTTCTTCTTCTCATTCTACAAAGTCTATTGGAAGTGAATTAAAATCTTTAAAAACTCTTTTGAAAGAAGTTTCACAAACTGTGCAATCAATTGCATATAGATAATTGGAGAGTGAGACTAAACTTAATGTTTTGACTAAAGCAAAGGATGAGAAGTCTCACATTCTAAAAAAATTACCTTCTCATGCATATATCTCTAAAAATCATGATTCTTTTGGGGAGGGAAGCATTAGAGTAAATGATTATTATCAAGCACCCCCTAGAAGACATAGAAGAGATAGAAAAGAACAAGAAAACCCAAGAGAGGTTAGGGTAGACCAACCCCATTTCCATGGAAAAGAAAATATAGAAGCTTGCCTAGATTGGGAAATGAGGGTAGAAAAATTGTTTGCTTCCCATAAAGAAAGAAAGGAAAGAAAAACACAAAAGAAGAGAGGGGAAGTCGAAAGGGAAGCTAAAGAAAAAGAAGAAAAAGAAAAGCATGAGAAGACCCTTGAAGAACAAAAGGCGTGGGAGAAGAGTGTTCCTTCCCACAAGGTCATTCAACAAGACCAAATATTTAAAAATACCTTTGAAAATATGTGTCTTGTTGAACAACCTCAAAGCCTTTCCTTTTGTAAAGGAACACTTGCAAGCCTAAGTGAAAAAGAAGAGTCTTTAAAAAAAGCTTGCATAGATAAAAATGAAATAGTTTGTTTTTCATATGTGCTAGGATATCACCAAGTGAATGTCAAGTTTTTTATAAGCATCTACAAAAACAAATTTTTATGTGAAGTAGGGCCTAAAGAAACTTGTCATGTCTTATTGAGACAACCATTGCAAAATGTACAAATCCTTATAAACAATGGTTGTCACAACGAGACTATCCTTAGACATAACAGAAAAAGTCTTCATGAAGGAGAACTCATGGGACAAATTAGAGTTGATAAAACTCTAGAGCTTTTAAAAGGAAAACTTTTGTCCCCCATGAGAAAAGAAGTTCAAAGACATTACCTTAGGTACAATTCTTGTTTTCAAACTACGCCCAAGGCAATGTCTCATAAACTCTATACTCCTTCACCTTTTGCAAATGATCCTTGGGAAGATATAAATTTCATATTAAAACTCCCTAGGACAACAAAAGGTTGTGATTCAATCTTCATGGTTATGGATAAACTCTTCTCTAGAGAAGTGATACATCTTCATGGTTTATCCTCAAGCATAGTGTTGAATAGAGTTCCAAATTTCGCAAACCATGATTTGAGGACTTCCTTTGGAAAACTTGCAACTAAGTTGCACACTTTAAATTCTTATCATCCTCAAACGCATGGTCAAAATACAATTGAAAATCTAGCTCTTTCTACTATGCCTAGAATAATCATAAAGGACAAACACAAGTCTAGAGGTGAGCATACATACCATAAAGTAGTTCACAAAACTACTTGTATTTCTACTTTTGAGGTTATATGTGGGCTAAATCATCTTTCTCCTTTTAAGTTGTTACCATCTCCTATAGGATTTATGCCTAAAGAGAAAGTAACCACAAATGCACATTTCAAAATGCATAAGATGATTAGAGAACACATACAACAATCAAAAGAGAAACATTGTCCAAAGTTGCCAACACCAAAAGAAAAACAAAAATGGCAACATAGTAAAATTGATTTTCAAACTAACACCTATGCTTTATTTGATGATTTCTATAGGTGGACGTTTGATCCAGGAGGACAAGCTTTGGCGAAGCAAGAGGCTGTTATCCGAGATCAAGTCTGTAGATATGAGGATAGATCTTCTCAAGAAGGAGGAGATGATGGACACCATCCAGCCACACTCATCCCCCTAGTTGAAGAAAAAGCTTTGGATTTGAGGACAAATCCTTTTCAAGAGGGAGGGGATGATGGAAGAGGGCCAAGCACAACTTCACAAGAAAGACAAAAGCCAAGACATGAGCATCCAAAACCAAACCAAGAGCGTCTAGAGCTAAGGGAGGAGCGTCTAGGCCAAAGGGGAGGAGCGTCTAGCTCACGGTGGAGAGCGTCTAGGCCAATGAAATGAGCGTTTAGGACCAAACTGCTAAGCCCATGGCCAAGCGAATCCATGCAGATTTGTTTATGCTACATGAAGGCCCATTAAGGGTAGCTTAGTATTAGTTGTGGTGTAAATAGCATAAACTTGATTCCATGAGACTTGACCTAGATTTGCTAAAGATTTGGTCACTTTCTAGAAGGATTCTCCACATGGCCATGTGCTCCATGTGATGTAAATTTGCATTTCATTTTGATTAGCATTAGGGTTGCATTATGGTCCTCTTTAGCCTATAAAAAGAGGAGCCTACACCTTGTATTTTAAAGTTTATTGTGAGTAAAGTTATGCTGCCATTTTGTGCCAAGCTTTGCGTCTCCCTAGAATTCTAGGCTCTAAACTTCACATCCTTCACCTTTCCTTGGGCTGGCCGAACCTCCCAATATTCATACACATCATGCACCTTCAAGATCAACATCACTCTTAGGAGGATCTTGCACACACACATCCATTGCTTCCGCACCATCTCTTACATGATTCAAGAAGACCTTCATGAAATTTGCCATCAAGAGGTGTGTGTGCAAAGAGGGTGAGTGGTTCTTGTGGTTTCAAGAGCACCTCTTTGTGGCTGTGTTGGTGTAATCTGTGAGTGATTACTAGTGGAACCCAGTGGTTGTTCTGGGAACTGAATATAGCTCAAGGTTGAGTGAACCAGTATAAAATTGGTTGTGTAAATCTCTCTCTCACTCACTCCTTATAACTATTTGTTTTAAATATGTTTTTCTTGCTACCATAAACAACCGGTTAAACGTATTTTCAACCGATTGAAATTCTGCAAACGGATTTTAATCATTGTTTGATTGCTTTATTTGTGATTGGCATCAAGAGCTAGGTTCTTGAAAAATATTCAAGTTCTATTTTTCTGAAAACTGTTTTACATGGCTGACAAGTTGCCTTTTGGGGAAGGTGCTTCCATAAACAAACCACCACTGTTTTTGTGGTGTAAATTACCAGTTTTGGAAGGTAAGGATGAAGATCTTTATGCATTCCACTGTTAAATGTATTTGGGAAACAATTGAAAATTGTCCTTTTATACCTCAAGTTAAAAGAGATGAGGTTTTAATTAATAAACCTTCATCTGAATGGACTGAGGCTTAAAGCAAGAAAGCAAAGTTTGACTGGATTGCTAAAAATATAATAACATCTGCTTTGAGTTGTGATGAATTTTCCAGTGTATCACAATGTAATTCAACAAAGGAAATGTGAGACATTCTTGAAGTCACACATGAAGGGACAAATGATGTCAAGAGGCCTAGAAAGCATGCTCTTATCCAAGAGTATGAGCTCTTTAGAATGCATAAAGGGGAGACCATATGTGATGTGCAGAAAAGGTTCTCTCACATAGTAAATCATTTGATGAGTCTTGGTAAGTCTTTTGATAAAGAGGAGCTAAGCATCAAGATCTTGAAGTGTCTTGATAGAACATGGCAACCAAAGGTCACTGCCATTTTAGAATCAAAAGTTTTGACATCAATGACGACTGCTTCCTTGTTTGGTAAGCTAAGGGAGCATGAACTTGAGATGAATAGGCTGGTTGTCCAAGAGAGTGAGGACAAACACAACAAAGGCATTCCACTCAGAGCTTGCAATCATAAACAACAACAAGAATCAAATGAGAGTGATAAAGACACCATGAGTCTGCTGTCAAGAAAGTTCAGCAAGTTCTTGAAGAAGAAAAGTCAAGCTTAAAAAAGGTATAGCTCTAAAAAGCCTAGTGATTTTAATCTTAACAAGTACACTTTCTATGGTTGTGGTGAACAGGGTCATATTAAAGTAGAGCAAATTTCAAAAATGAGAAAAGGGGAAAAGCCAAGAAGGCATATGTTGCATGGGATGACAATGAGGTACCATCCTCTAGCACTTCTGATAATAAAAAAGCAAACTTGCGCCTGAAAGCATCTGTATCAAGTAGCATGAGTTCATCCTCTTCAATCAAAGGTAACAATTATTATCAATTGCTTGAAGCTTTTAATGAAACTCGTGCAAAGGCTAACCGATTGGCTCTTTCTCACAACCAGTTGAAAGGTCTAAAAACTGGTTGGAAAATAGAGTCAAGTCACTGGAAGAAGAGTTGAGAAAAACAAAGGAAGATTTTGAAAACCTTGATTTGATTTACAAGAACTCAACTTGCAATTGTGACTCAAAGTTTTGTGAAAATTGTGAAAATCTTGAAAGAAAGATTCATTATCTTTTGAAAACCATGGATTAACTTACAACTGGAAAATCCAACTTTGAAGATGTTCTTGCATCTCAAAATTGTATTTTTGGAAAAACTGGTTTAGGTTTTTATCCACAAAGAAAAAGGAAATGGAATTTCAAAACCTTTTTCATTTGTACCTGAAAAACAATCAGTTAAAAGGTCGATTCAACCGGTTGTTACATGTTTCTATTGTATCAAGAAAGATCATTCAGTTAGGTTCTACAAGTTTCGAAAGTCTCTTGTTCCTAAAGGAATCTTTAAATGGATTCCAAGATGCTTTGATGGTTCTAAAGATAAGTTTAACACAAAGGGTCCCAAGTTCTTTAAGGGATCAAATTTGTGATTTAACAAGTTTTGTTTTGCGAATTTTTTACTCTACTTGAAGGGTCAGAAAGATCAGGATCTCAAGAAGATTTGTTTGCAAGTCAAAGCCTTGTCCTGATTCTATGTATTGCTTACATTTGTGTACCTTAAATCTGAAGGATAATTCTTTGTTCTTCTCATTGTTGAACATTAGTTTTTAAATCCAATTATGTATTTTTTTTCTCTATGCCTATACTTGGATTATGATTAGCTTATATTTCTTCTGCTCTTTATACAAATCTGTATGCCTTATAAACCTAGATGTTTGTATATAGCATGGCTGTTAAAAATATGATTTTCTCAAATTTTTTCATCAGTGCAGAAATTCAACCGATTGTTTCTTCGAAAGAACCGATTGTTTTCACTCTGTTAGCACTGGGCAAATCTGTTTTTAATTTCTAAGCTCTGATTTCTAATTCTGTTCAAACCCAGTGATATTTATGGTCAACAATGTCTTAATTACATCTTTGAATACAAAATATCTCTGCAATAACTGTTGTTTATGAATCAGATTCCTCTTAATCTTGGAAATTAAAACTGCTTTTAAAGTTTGGTCAAATCAACATGTGATTTTCTGTACTTTCTGTTTTGACTAACACAAAATGCTTTATGGTTCAGATTTGATTCTCTTTTCTGTTTTGAAAACAACACACATAATGCCAACTTTGACCAAAGGTTATGGCTATATAAGTGATGCAATTAGTTGTTGTTTTCATACAAACAATTTATTGTTATTCTTTTTCCTCTGCTCTAAGTTTCCTCTGCAATGTGCTAAGTTCTTCTCTGATTTGAGGTATGGCTACAACTCCTCCATCTGCTAAAAGGATGAAACAAGAGTTGTAAGGAGTGGTGTGAAGCTAGAAGGATGGTTCTCAGGAGAATCTGAACTCATCAACAAATACCTACATGAAACAAGTAGGAAAATTGTTAACACACTCAAGCTTGTCTCCTTCACTTGGATGAAGCAACAAAATTTGACTGCTGTGAGAAGCCTCCTCAAGGAGTAAAGATTAAAGAGATTTCTTGAGCTCACTGGAAACATTTATCCAGACTTGGTGAAGGTATTTTATACTAACTTTCACTTTAATGGTGACTCCACTTGTCTCTCGTGTGAAGGTGTAGACATGGTTATCACCAATGAAGTGTGGATTGTTGTGACTAGATTGAAGTTCTCTGGATAAGAATCAACAGAGGCAATCTAGGGGTTTTTGAAGAATTCAAAAAGACGCAATTCTACAAGATTTGTCTCAAGAATCCCCTCTCCAAAGTAAGAAACTTTTTTGTTGGAGGGTTAAAGCTTGATGAAAGGCTCACAACCTTCATTGTGTCATGGATCATCACACCAAGGGGGAGCAATCACTCCAATCTCTCTGAGGAAGATCTGTTGCTGATCTACAGCATTATGAATAAAGTGAAGATCAATTGAATCCACACCATCAAGGAACATATGAAAATATCCATAGGTTAATTCTTCCACTATCCCTATGCAATTTTAATCTCTAAATTTCTACACTATTTTGAAGAGGGTCTAGCTAAAATTATCAATCCCTCAAGTGAGATTAACAGTAGATGCCTAAGCAAAATGGGATTTACTAAAATTGGTGGGAGATGGGTTAGCAAAGATGGTGAGCAAGCTGGCCCAAGTGGAACCAATGATGGTGATGAACCTGAAGATGTAGAAACTCAAGAGGAACCTGCTACTGAGACTCATGAGACTGGTCCTAGTGATGGTTACATGGGAGAAAGGATGACTTCAATGTCTCATTTTGAAAGGTTAATGATCAATCTCATTGACACATTTGCTGAAAATCAAAGGAATCTTCATGATTTGTGTGAGTCAAGGTTCAATCATATGGATTCACCTTTTTCAAACCTGAATGAACAGATATAAGAGGTTCAGAATCAGCTTCTCGAGCTACAACTTGAAAGGGAGCACAGTCCTTCTTTCTAATTTGATGGTTTAAATTTCTGAAAAATTTCTTTTTTCTTTTATGTTGCTTTTTATCCTTTCTTTTGTCTATTTGTGTAGACAAATAGAAGGAGAAGTGTGTTGGGATATGTAATGTTCTTATTATTTGCATTATTACTGCTTTTGAAC